>NW_017803989.1:14499-16901 GCF_001625305.1 Branchiostoma belcheri
AAGTTTACTTTGGTCCAGAAGTTACATTGTGTGAAAACATGAATAGCAAATTAAAGATAATCATAATATCTATAGGAATATTGCAATTTCCAGCTGTCTTGAGAAGTGGGTTATCTCGATTTTAAACAAATTGTAAAAAAAAATAAACTCAGATAACATATCTGTAATTAAAATCTTAATTCTAACTTTTGTCAAAAGGAATTTTTGGTATTTTTTCTGAAATTATAAAATGTCAATACAATCAATTAGTCACTTGTGCAGAGATAAATGTTGGATTGAGTGATCAAAAGCTTTCTCAATGAGATCAGTGCTTGTGTGAGGTATACCTGTTTTCGTAATTTAATCTGTAATCACTGATCTGTATTAACGAGCTGACCACATGACCTGAAGACTCCTCCGTTTTACCCATCCGGGATTTGAAGTTTGTTTTACGCAGATGGCAATCCCATCTTGTCGAAATTCCCATCATCTCCTGCTACACATCAAAATTTCCTTTAAAATTAGTATAATAAAATGTAACAGAAAGGGACGACTATTGTCTCACTTTAAATTCTGTTTATTAGACAAAGACTTAAAAGAAGCGCTGTAATACTTTTAACTAGGTGCTAAATTATAGTTTCGCCACAGCTATGGAAACTCACATGTCCATCAAACATCATAAGCTACGTGATCGTTTTACTTGACTTCAAGGGACAGTTGGGAATTCTTTGGAACTTTTGTTTTACGTTGGAACAAATTTTTGGCAACAATCATAATGTATGCATATATGATCAAAAACAAACAACATGTATACATAATATCTTTATGCAGAAACATTTTAATCACTGTAAATAAAAATTTCCTTAAGTGATGGTTCAAATGGTTGAATATATTGCTGGCAACAAACATATGTTAACATAAGGTCAGATTACAAATACATTTGATTACCTGTAAAGTGTGCCATGTATCTACATAAACACATTAACCCTAGACTGTCTACATGCTAGGAACAATGTCATGGTCAGAAATAACCATTAAATTTATGTTAATGCATGCGGCAAAGCGTTGTAGCTGAATTAGCCGCAGTATACCTAGCAGAGAGGTTAGTGTACAGCACAGTGCGCATACGACCATTTAAGGCTACCACAGCTACGACACATTCAGAAGGCCTGTCTTATCAGATACCTCTCTATAAATGTTTTACGGAAATGCAGCTACGTCGGCCCTTGAATGAATGTCGTCTAGTCTGCTAGCTAAAGCCTCTACAAACGGTCTATTACAGCTACCATTCTATTACCATTGCGCCGTAGACATGTTTACCCGACGGGCACGAAGGGCGCTAACGATACGGGCGTGAGCGCGCATGGCGCCGCAGGCCTGCTTTCGTCTTTCCGAACGGCGCTGACATATGTGATGTAGACGTGCATGGTGCGTGATTGCTAATGCCGATACGAAGGGCGCTGCCAATCGGGACGTGAGCACACATGGCGCCGTAGGCCCACTTTCGTCTTTCCGATGGGCGTGTGTATAACGCTTACCAATCGCCTTTATGCCTGCTCTGTTAGACATTTGATTGTGTCTTGATAGAAGTCTTGCATTACAAACTACTCCGTTTAGGGATAGGCAGCAAGTTTTATAATATAACTTATCCCATGTACACTAACGCTGTAAAATGTGGTAAAACCTCTGCTATTGTTTACAACAGACAGACCTATAAGACAAGTATGTAATCTTAATTCTACGTTTTTAATCTATCTGTAAATGACCTAGTTAAAGACGTAGATTGTGCAGCTGACGTGGCACTACTCAAACAATCTACAGTGGCTTACAGTATACACTGGGCAGGATCAGTTCTTTCTGTTAGACAGGATAATTTAACTGAACTTAAAGAGAACCAAAGATGTTTTTTTTTCCAAAGAAGGCAACTTAGACCTTTTACTCGTTCAACATTAAATGTATGCATGGAGCCCATTTTTTTCATGGTGGTAGAGTTTCTAAAGCAAAACCCGGTAGGAAAATCCAGGGGAGTACTAAGCCAACAAACTTATCCGTTTAGCTAGTTAAGTACTGGTTATGCTTAACAGTTTGACTATTCTATACACCATTTATAAATACATGCATTACTCATGAACCTGTCATTGGCTGTACGGAAATTGGCTACATAATTTAAAAGAAATATCTAATGATAACGAATACCTTTACGTATTGAATACCAAAAACTCTATGGTCGACAGTACATTAAAAATGAGGGTGAAAAAGAAGACTTAAATAAAAAGGACTGTTTACCATCAAACATCAACAGTTGTCTACAGATACAGATTAAATCCAAATACGCAGTGAAAAGTATCCATATGCATTTACATATAAGTTGTCTGTAAGTGTTCCTCATGCACGTTCTATAGTACATCTACAGTCTATGTTTC
>NW_017803989.1:16921-17584 GCF_001625305.1 Branchiostoma belcheri
ACCAATACGCAGTAGAAAAAGTTATCCATATGCAATTTACATTATAAGTTGTCTGTAAGTGTTCCTCATGCACGTTCTATAATTAATGTGGTCTATGTTTCATGTAACTTTCTTGTTCTTTGAAATAAAGAATTATTATACTACAATGAAATTATATGTCATGCTAAACAAAAAAGTGCACTGCATTTTGAAAATAACTCGTTCCTTTAACACTTTTAAGTATTTCCCAGGTGTGTAGTACTTTCGAAATATTTATTATTATGTCATATATGGTGGTTCCAATAGATTAGTAACTTGAACAATTGGAACAGCATTTGGCTACTTTTTACCATTGTCCAAAGTTATTTGCTACGTTTGGTAAACGGGCCAGTTGGCTGGGAAGAAAGCAATCCACACATCCCTGCGAAATACATAGTAGTCTGCCTGGGCGTCATGCACGGGTGGTCAACAACAAAGCAACCATTGGTGCAGGCGGTGAAATCGAAGAATATAAAGAAGCAGACAAAAGAGTCGGGTTAGTACCTACATGGGGGCAATGGTCCAAAACTACCATTTGGAAACTTTTTTTTCAATTTACGCAGAATTCAACCAAGAAAGTTCGAACCTTTGTTGTACGAAGTAACTTCTCCTTTGATCTGAAGCGTGATTCATGATGATTGATGA
>NW_017803989.1:17604-46096 GCF_001625305.1 Branchiostoma belcheri
TGTTAATAATAAAGCCGATGTGTATACTTTTTAATATCTGTTTTGTGAGGATCTGACATACTAAAATGGTTAACTCTGCTGTGTTCCGTCACTAATTAGATTCCTTATAAATCTATGTAATAAAAATTTACGGGTCGTTTTTCACTCTCTTACAGGTTATAGTTATCAGATTTATAGTGATTGGTGACAACTGCAGCACCATCTGTTTGCATGCAATACTTCTACCTGAAACCTTCCCTGTAGTTTATTTTGTGAATTAGAAAAATAGCGTGAACAGATATTGGTCCATATTTTTTTTAACAATTTAAACGTTTTTTTTTTCTTTTCCAGTTTGTCAAAGCAGAATGACCAACAAATTATGACATATTTTCACTTCATGACAACAGACGACTTTATGACAACAGTCGAACAGCGAGGATTGAAGATTTGGCGCACAGTTAAGCTGGCCTATTTTTTTACTTATTTTTAGAAATGTAACTTTAGAATATTTTATTGATTTTATAAGCATTTATACCAAATAGACATAGGGTACATTCAAACAGCCGTTTATAGTCGTTTCTTAGCATTTAACTGAAAAGAGAACCTTGAATTGTAGGTATAAGGGATGGACGTCATCACGATCAACATATTCAGATGCAACGTGTCAATTCATACTTGACGTTTTGGATTTAAGAAGTAATATATGTGGTTTTGTAAAAACTAGGCTTTGTTTTGTTAAATATATGACACAACTATAGAATAAATATTGCAAATACTTGCTACAAAATTGTTTGTTTAAACAGTTTTTGATCTTTATAAGATTGCCAAGACAAACCTTCACTTGTTTAGATTTAGGATTTCCCACGTTACCATTTATTCTTTCCTGTACCTTCTTTTTACAGGCTGCAAGAAGTATGTTACAGGTAGCCAGGAGTAGCCGAGTACTTTTATTTACATAGCGTCACTCCCTAAATTATGCTGGTTTCAAAAAGGACTTTGTTGGCTCTTTAATAGCTTAATACACTTACACTTATTGATGGCATTATATAACGCTTACCAATCGCCCTTATGCCTGCTCTGTTAGACATTTGATTGTGTCTTGATAGAAGTCTTGCATTACAAACTACTCCGTTTAGGGATAGGCAGCAAGTCTTATAATATAACTTATCCCATGTACTCTAACGCTGTAAAATGTGGTAAAACCTCTGCTAGTTTTACGCTATTGTTTACAACAGACAGGCCTATAAGACAATGATGTAATCTTAATTCTACGTTTTTAATCTATCTGTAAATGACCTAGTTAAAGACGTAGATTGTGCAGCTGACGTGGCACTACTCACAGAATGTACATTGGCCTACAGTATTCACTGGGCAGGATTGGTTCTTTCTGTTAGACAGGATAATTTAACTGAACTTAAAGAGAACCAAAGATGTTTTTTTTTCCAAATAAGGCAACTTAGACCTTTTACTCGTTCAATATTAAATGTATGCATGAAGCCCATTTTTCATGGTGGTAGAGTTTCTAAAGCAAAACCCGGTAGGGCAAATCCAGGGGAGTACTAAGCCAACAAACGAATCCGTTTAGCTAGTTAAGTACTGGTTATGCTTAACAGTTTGACTATTCTATACACCATTTACAGATACATGCATTTCTCATGAACCTGTTATCGGTTGTACGGAAATTGGCTACATAATTTAAAAGAAATATCTAATGATAACGAATACCTTTACGTATTGAATACGAAAAACTCTATGGTCGACAGTACATTCATTCATTCATTCATTAAAAATGAGGGTGAAAAAGAAGACTTAAATAAAAAGGACTGTTTACCATCAAACATCAACAGTTGTCTACAGATACAGATTAAATCCAAATACGCAGTGAAAAGTTATCCATATGCATTTACATATAAGTTGTCTGTAAGTGTTCCTCATGCACGTTCTATAATTAATGTGGTCTATGTTTCATGTAACTTTCTTGTTCTTTGAAATAAAGAATTATTATACTACAATGAAATTATATGTCATGCTAAACAAAAAAGTGCACTGCATTTTGAAAATAACTCGTTCCTTTAACACTTTTAAGTATTTCCCAGGTGTGTAGTACTTTCAAAATATTTATTATTATGTCATATATGGTGGTTCCAATAGATTAGTAACTTGAACAATTGGAACAGCATTTGGCTACTTTTTACCATTGTCCAAAGTTATTTGCTACGTTTGGTAAACGGGTCAGTTGGCAGGGAAGAAAGCAATCCTCACATCCCTGCGAAGTACAGAGTAGTCTGCCTGGGCGTCATGCACGGGTGGTCAACAACAAAGCAACCATTGGTGCAGGCGGTGAAATCGAAGAATATAAAGAAGCAGACAAAAGAGTCGGGTTAGTACCTACATGGGGGCAATGGTCCAAAACTACCATTTGGAAACTTTTTTTTTTTCAATTTACGCAGAATTCAACCAAGAAAGTTCGAACCTTTGTTGTACGAAGTAACTTCTCCTTTGATCTGAAGCGTGATTCATGATGATTGATGAAGTGTAATTATAAAGCAGTTGCAGCTGTCTGTGACGACTGGTATGAATTGAGAGCAGGTATGAGTCATAGCGTCTAGCTCCGGGCGCGATTTTATAGCAAGTTAATTAGATGGAAAGGTCTCGAGGGTCAGCGTGTGGTATGTGGTTCACTTATACTATCGCAGAGTGGTATATGTGTATGTACAGAGAATTGAATCAATGTAACTACAGATGATTTTACACAGATTAAATGGTTTTCCAGCGCATATCAGTTGCGTTAAATTATAAACACATGGAGTCATCGCACCTGGGATAACTAACACATTGTTCCGAACACTTCGCGTAAAGTGCACTATTTCCGCACCATACTTCTTATCATTTAAAGGAAAACATCTCATGTCTAAAGTGGTATGATGTTACTTGGCATGGTTACAAGTTACACAAAACTTGTGTATTACTTGTTCTTTTTCAAATGTACAAAATGCTGTCACCACTGGTAACGACTAGATGTAACTCAAAACCATGGACCTCATTATTGCTTTCTTAACCTACTACAACATGTTAACATGACCCCCCCCCCCTTAAAAAACAAAACAAAACAACACTAGGCTTGGACGATGGCTTGGAAATGGTAGCTGCCGCCCGAGAAGACATTAAAATTTGAAGTAGCCTAAAACGCAGTAATTTCATTACACCAATAGTTAGCTGGCTGGTGAAGTCGGATGGCCAGGCCGTCTGATGAAGTTAAATCGCTCCTGTCACTATATTTATATATTCTTGTACGTCATGCGAGGTGGTTTATACCTCTTGCCAAGTTCTATGACCTACGTTTCCGTTAAGACTGTCGTTAAGTGTCGTTAAGTTTTAATTAAGCCACATACAAGACAATTGGGTGACTTTTTGTGTGTTTCCGATGGAAGAAGAATGGAATGTTCGATGTTTGGAACAAAATGTTTTACAGTCATGACTGTAACCTCCGTTACCGGTGTTTGTTACTTGTAAAATTACTCACTTCAACACGCATGGGAGTTGGCCAGTTTTCAAATGTCTGCCCTTTAGCTCTCTTGCTCCTAAATTATGATGCTAAAAGCTGCAGATCTTTTCGGAGAAAAGTAAAAAAAAACTGTGATGCCGGTAATCGAGGTTACACCTGTGGCGGAAAAAACAAAATAAGGGAACGGACGATTCTGCTTCAGAATGTAAAATAAGTTATCCATCTTGTGGTGGATAGTTTAAGTAATAACTGCCTTTCTGTGCGTTAAAGAAGTAAAGTTTTCTCGCACATTTTCCCCGAAAAATCAGAGCGCAATGAACGACTTGACGAAGCCTGTTTGGTGAAGCCATGTTTGCCGACAGGATGTAACTTCCGTTACAGTTTTTCCCCAATTTGCTGTACTTTACTGCTCCTAAGCTACACCTAGTCCCTATTTTATTTATGTTACGTGTGTTATTAGACACAAATAATTCTGATTAATCCAATTAATCTAGGTTAAAAATGATTAAAAAACAATTTTTTTGCCTTTTAAGAAATCGCCCGAAAAAGTAAAAATGGAACTTTCAGATCATCTTCTTCCTAAAGCTGATTCCTAAAGACTAAACCTGCTAAAAGTATAATACATGGACGCCTAAACTCATAGCTTTTGAGGTGATGTCATGAATGCAAGGTTTTTTCACCTCTCTTTTCTTATTTTTTGCCGCACTAAAAAAATGCTTGTTTTCTCAGACATCAAAGTTCATATTTTTTTTGTAACTTCAAATGACAAATAAGCTGTTATTTTGAGGTAATACTAAGTTAGGATTTTTTTTCCTTAAAGTACAGGTGTGTCCTAAATATCAGTTCATCTATATTTCGACCCTGAAAATCGCTTTTCTGTACATTTCAATGAGAACATGTACGTCCGTGCTGATCTGGCACATAAGTCTCTTAAAGATACCATAATAGTTAAAGGTTCTCTGCATTACTTATCCTATTTGTAATAAGTAATGTTTCTGAATGGCAGGTTACTGGATTCTGAATACCATTCTAATTGTTTAAATTTTATAATAGTTCCGCGAGGCTAGAAACAACATTTAAACGTTAGTTAGCGAGTAGAGATTAAAAAAACGAAAGAAGGAAGAAGAAGAGATAAATCCCGTGTCACGCAATCTCTCGCTATCTGGGTCTCCTTCCCACCAGTAAAAGGTCTGCTGAATGCATTGCATGTTATTCTGGAACTGTTTAATAACTGCCAGTTTTGAAAGTGAGACGGACATCTGTTTTTCCAGCATTACTTATATCGGCCATTGTAGCTAAATCGGCCCTTAAATGAGCGCTGGTTTGCCCGCTGACACACGTAAGCCTGGTTGCGGACGCCGAGGGCAATACCCGTCGGACGTGAGCGTGCACTGCACCGAAGACTTGTTGACATGTTTTCGAAGGGAAGTGTGTGTGCAAATGGCACCAACGCCTACTGGCGTCTGTCCGAGTCTAACATAAGAGATCTTGCTGGACATTGTGCTGTATGCATTGGCTGTATGCAATGTCGGCACGAAGGGCGATGACAATCGGTACATGACCGCGCACTGCGCCGAAGGGCTGTTTCCCTCTGTCCGTGGTTTTGTCGTTACATGAAAACTATCCATTCGTCACAATTACAGTGTATCATGTTCTGACGCATTTATGTAGAACTAAAGATTAGTTAGTAGTGAGAATAGATATGTGCTGTATATCTTTAATCTTTTTGTCCATATCTAGATTTGTCTAATTGGTTTTGACAGGTCGTTCGTTACCCTTTCAGAAAGGATTAAAAGCGATTGGTCACAGCTGAAGCATCTTTTGTAGGTCTGTTTGGTATCGGATCCCTTCTGAAACATTTTTTGCAGTTCATTCATGGGTCAATCCTGAGTTTTGTCTTTGATAACATTACCTTCTCCCGAATCCCTGTCTATATTATGCGAAGGGATTAGAAGTACACAAAAAAAGTAAGTAACTTTTTAAGGGACTCATTTCATGATTCCAAGCAGATCACACGGTGGCAGTGTTGTATCTGTTTGGCAGAGCAATGTCCATTATAGGCTAACAGACACTGCGCTGAGCATTGGTAGTCTCTAGATCTTGTCAAAGTATACTCTGCTTGAAGATAGTGACTCAGATCAGCACGAACGTACATTATTAAGGTCCATATAACACACACCTATGCGTTCAACCGCCAAAAAAGCGTTTAATTCTCATTCAACGTTTAGGAATTGCGTTTTTCACTGAGCACCTTTCGGCTAGCCAGTTTTTCTTATCGTGTAGTTTATTTAATATATGTGATTTGTTTATACGATGAGTTCATATTTAACATGTGACGTGTGAATATAATTCCTGTATCCATTCATTTCTTATAGTACAATGGGGTACTTTCCCGACGTCGTATGTATTTTGACCTGATCCACAAATCACGTTTATTGTTAGTGGTTCAGGTACGTCCCGCCTCCCGCTCTCTGCCGAACTAGCATGGTTTGGCTGTAATGTATGGGTATGTGATGTGTTCCATATCTGAATATTTGATCTGCCTTCCAGTACATTTCCAAGACTTAATATGATTTTCTTATCCCCTTGAGTCCATTAGTCGTCTAATTATACCAGCATCAAAAGCTAAGGTATGTGCTGTAATGTCTGTCAATTTTAGTCAACCACTGTTTTAGTTTGGTATGACAACAATATTAATCTGTCCTTTTTCTATTCTGTCACTTTAACAATAACTCGTAGATTTGATCGATTTCAGGCAACCCCGGTTTACAGCTTAGGCCACGCCAAGTAAATTTTATGGATGACGTCCGCGCGCGCATTGATTTTGGCCTCTTCCTAGAAAAAAAAAGAAATTTCGCTTCCTGTAACTATGATCAAAGAGTCACGACAGTGCCGCAAATTGTCAGATTTACGTGAAACCCGTAACGCGAAGAAAGTGTCTATTGACAGGACATTCCTGTCAATAACAGAAAATTTGCACTATTGACAGGACCATCCTGTCAATAACAGAAATTTTTCACCGTCCACTGTTCCACCTGATTTATTGCTGTTTTTTAAGATTGATAAAAGACTTCTTGCTTGTTACACTGTGTTACCTCATTCAATTTGTGTCCTAACATTTGTCTTCTCTTAGTATATTTCTAATCCAGGCATCTTGTTTTTTAGGGCCCTTCTTTTTTTTTCGCCCTCTCGCATTAGATTTAGTGTCTCCAAAGGACGTCATCCATAAAATTTACTTGGTGTGGCCTTATCAGTATTCCTACGTTGTCACTCTGTATGTTGTTGTTTACTGATGAAAACAAATGTGTTACTCAGCTGTGAGAACTGTAAAACTTGAACTTCCAAGACAGCCTTGATACTAACTTAAGAGATTACTGAAACTAAAATAAGTGTTTTAAAGGAACGAATCTGAATAGTAAACACTTAAGTTTGGGTTGTTGGTGCCAAGCTACCGTTACGCTTAAATTCAATCTTTTTTTCCTCTTATCGTGCAGGAGGAAAAAATGTACATTTCGGACACAAAAAGCAAAAAAAAAAGTCTCATTTTACATAATTTAAAGTGACACACACCCAAAGAACAGTCTGTGAGATTGTATGCAGGGTTCTGCCATAACACATTTCGGGTCATTGGTGTCTGAATTGTTGCTGTCTGCCTCCAGTCGTGTTTCTAAAGCGATTCCATTAGCTCTTTTGTTGTATGAGTGAAAGAGCCCACCGCGGGTATGTAGGTACCGGAAAGTAGCTTGGTATACATAACGCTATGGCTATATAACTGTCGTTATTTGTTGTCACGAATCAATAACTCTCACAATGTTAATAAGTTGACTTGCCTCGCCTTGTAGTTTTAAGTTTATTCATCTGTTTCTCAAATTGTATTATGTGATTAGATTACTTTTTGTATTGGTTTGTCATTTTATTGGTATGACGGCTTTGAAAATGTGTTTCATGTCAGAAACACCTGTTTCGCCATGCCATCCACAGTGCATATTGTACGTGGTAAAACTTAATAAATAAATAAATAAATACAAACAGTTCACGTGAATCAGCTCAGGAAACGGAGAATGGAAGTCCTATTACTGCTGACGTTTGGCCCAGGATTGTTCTAGAGGACGATGGTTGTTTTTTAACCCTCGACCACCATATAGGTGTTTTTTCGACGAATATTACCGTATGGGGTCGAAACTGAAGAATATAGTTGTTTGTGACTCTTTTTCTGACTACTAAGTATTATGTATAGATTCATTAATCTATCAATGACAATTTGACATGATCAGGTTAGAATACTTTCTGCTCATTATCATAATTTATGCACATCACACAAGATGCCTAGAGACGGCCATTAAATGATATTTGACCCTAATTCGATTGGCAACTAGCTCTTGGGTCATTTTTTTTTATTTTTCTGATTTAGTCAATCAAATGGCAGAAGAAAATTCAAGCGTTAAAAGGTGTAATCAGTTTTGAGCCCACTGGACCACCTTCTATGTTAAAAGAAGAAATGTCAAAATGGCGCATACTTATAGACGCCTGGGGTCTGTTTTGACCCCATAAGGTGGTTCAAAGGTTAAAGATTGTTGTCGACCTTTCAGTGGGCGCAATGTTCCCAAGTTCCTCTTTATGTTGACATTTAACGATTTAGACTCACCACCTGGACTTTTTCACACAATGTTTAGAACCTTTAACACATGTCCTTGATTCGTCGCAATGGTCACTTGATCATGGGTCAGTACTTGACGTATTCTTCTAACAAAAATCACCACATCTCCACAACAGCGTGACTTTTCGGGGCCTGTTTTGTTTGCAGATCTGACTTACCAGGGAATCATTCATATCCGAAGGTCAGTATTGTTTACTTTCCTTAACATTCGAAATACTGTTTGGAAACATTCTGATTGCCTTATATAATGCGTCCAGAAAATTAAAGAATATAAAAGTTAATGCTTAGCCAGACAAAAATACAGAATGTAGTCAAACGTCGTACAAAAACTCCAAAATTTCCTAGTGAAAAATTGACCCCAAACAATGCGGTGACAAAGGTCAAAATATTGTTTTGATGCCGTCTGGCTGCCGTCGTGTAGGTCATGTTTTCTGTGGCAGGGATCGTCAGTTATTTCGCGAACAGAAATTTACAGTCAACTGCAATGACATTTGGCAATGTTCTACGTTCTGTTGTACACCGGGGAGGTCATGTTTATGTTACAACAAGTGATGGACATACGTCAATTTAAAGATATTTATATTGTTATATAGTTATGATCATCTTCACTTAAATAAGATCATAGTTCACTTCGAATGTTCATTGTTGATCTTTAAACGATCAAATAAAATTTATAGGGCGATAAGAGGTAGACAGGGAGTGGGTTGTCTGTTATGGGAGAGAAGTACTCTTCTTACTCTTGTTTGTACCCCTTCTAATTCAGATGTGTTATTTCGGGTTCCAAAGTAATACCTGTAGTAGAATACGTGTAGAATACTGTATAGATCAGTTTAAATACGCCGTAGGCCTGTTTGCGTGCATCGGTGGTTTCCTGGTGACTTACATAAAAACCAGCCATACTTTAAAACTTCCGTTTCGTTAGCTTTGCAATGTATCACATTCTGACATCCTTTATATACCGATAAAGACTTGTTAATTGAACAATGTTAAATAAAGCTGAGGTCTATCTGTCTAACATCCGTTTTGTTAGGACCTTTCCTGTAGTTTATTTTGTGAATTCACGCCTGCAGAAAAAAAAAGAATGAACAGATATTGGTCCAAATGTTTCAAACATTTTTTTTCAGTTTGTCATAAAAAGCAAAATGCTCATTTAATTAGTTGCATGTACCTAGCGAAAGTCCATTATTATGACATGTAGGTATGATTTACAGCTTATCGAAGGGGGGTAGGAATCCAGGTCAAATTAACGGTAATCCATTCAGTACTGAGATGTAGTTCTTTTTCGGGTCAACAGTGTCTTTTTACCGGGTGGCATCTGGGAGAGAAATCTGAACGGTCTACCAGCAAGGATTAAAGATTTGGCGCACACTTACGCTGGCCTATTTTTTTTATTTACTTATTTCCAGAAATGTAACTTCAGAAATTCTTATTCATTTCATTAGCTTTTATACCGTATAGACATAGGAACCATACAATCATAAAGAATCGTTTCTTAGCTTTTAACTGAAAAGAGAACCTTGCATTTTAGGTATAAGCAATGGACATGATCACAATCAAAATATTCAAATGTAACCAGTATTTCTAAATCAATGTTTTGATTTAAAAATGTAAGATGAACCTGAGTGGTTTTGTAAAAACGTTTAAGAATAGATTTTCGAATTCCAGACTTTGTCCTGTTAACATATGACGCAGCTCGTATGAAGATTTCCCCATACAAGACTTGACTTGTTTGGATCCCGGATTTTCCACGTTATCCCTTGAGCCTTTCCTGTACCTTCTTTGTACAGGCTAAAAGACGTATTGTACAGGTAGCCAGGAGTAGATATTATAAAAACCTAACATTAGCACTCCTCCTGAAGTCTTGTAGGGTTTCGCGCTATTTTTTAGAAACCGTGATGTGACTCAGATACACAGATTGCACAGACATTGTGTACCCTCAAAACTCTGTTGAGTACTTCTGTGAATTGATCTCGATTAATTACCGATTGGAAGGGGGTAAAATATAGTTTATATATGGTATGGCTGTCGTCAGATAGGTCATGTTGACCTAACTGACTTAAGCTGGATCGTTAGCTTGTTTGTGAAAAGAAAGTTACAGACAATCGCGTCTTTCTACGTTCTGGTGTACTTCTAACTCTAAAGATTCAGAGGTCAAAAGAGTATAGTAGTCTGTAACTATGGATGTCCTCCAATCAAGGTCGGGGATTGTTTACAGCTAAAATGGTCTAGTTGAGATTCCCTGCCATAACTGAGTCAAATAAATGGTTTTGCCTTTATTGTGGTTTTATCAGTCTTGGAAGGCCATACACTAACCTGTACCTTGATTGCTAGTTGCACATATTACACTAGGATTAAATATTGTTAACACATTGAGAAAAGATTACCTACATCAGTGGGATAGTTCAATGGGAACACGCGTCGCAAATGCAAGGATGTTCTCGGGAAGATCATGTTGATATATAAGATTGTGTAAACCATGTTTAAAGGCTTCTAAACATCTGCAATAATTAAGATTGTTGTTATTTAAACATGCTGCTGTTTCAAAAAGCAAGTATGGTCGACACAAAGCTCAAATCTAAGTGATCTTTAAAACACCGATTTAAAGGTATTTAGCGTAATTTTACAAAATGATATTATGCTGTGTGGAATTCACCCGGTACCCAAATATACATTTTATTTGTAATGTCCATAATCGACCCCTTTCCCAACAACAATTGCACGTATCTGACAAGAAGAGGCAAGCAGGTACTTTTAAAAATATTTATAGATAAGTATAGATTTAACTGTACTTAGATTAATTGCATTATGCCTTTTTAAGGCGACAGTATTGATTATGTATCATTGTAGAATTTAAAGTAATACCTGGTAGTAGAGTAAGAATTGGTCATAATAAAACATAATAAACACGGCACCCGGTCAATTAAGAAAACAACAAAAACAGCTTAACTCACTATCGACCATTAACCCCTCACAGCTTTCTCATCTAGTCATGACAAACAGTCGAAATCAAGGCACCAAAAAGAAGCAATTGAGAAAAACGTAGTATATACTTATGGGACTATTGGGAATTGCCAGAAACCAACAACCTCTTTCCAACGCAAATCGGAAAAGGATAAGAAGACTTTAAGGATAGCTCCACCTGCCCAAATCTCTCAGATTTAGAGATATAGAAAAAATTAAATGACAAAAGCTACGAAATCATAGACTAACAAAGCATCAGGTAACGACCTGATACGTTATGTCTAAACATGAACGTGGTCATTTTGTTTGTTTTAAAAACGTGTCAGTTGGCTGTGAAGAAAGCAATCCACACATCCCTGCGAAGTACAGAGTAGTCTGCCTGGGCGTCATGCACGGATGGTCAACAACAAAACAACCATTATTGCCTGGCGGTGAAATCTAAAAATGTAGAGAAGCAGAAAGAAAAGTCGGGTTAGCACGTACTTTTATGTGGAAATAACCACAAACTACCATTTGGAAACTTTTTTATCATTATACGCAGAATTCAACCTAGAAAGTTTGAGTCTCAGTCGCCTGATTTAAGCGTCTAGCCCAGGGCGCGTTTTTGTAGCAAGTTAATTAGATGGAAAGGTCCTGAGGGTCAGCGTGTGGTATGTGGTTCACTGATGTTATCGGGGATCGGTAGATTTAGATGTAAGCCTTCTGTGTATAATGTCTGTATAATGTCCTTGGATGTACAGAGAATTGAATTCATGTCACCACGCTGGAAGACTATAAAGATTTTTCACGGATCAAATTGTTTTCCATCGCATATCTGTTGCGTCAGATTATATAGACATTGAGTTCCCATTGAGATTGTAGAGTCAATGCACCTGGAATAACTAGCAAAATATTATTTTGCGTAATATTTCCACATTATTTTTCAAGGGAAAACACCTCATCTATAAAGCTGTATGATGATACATGGCATTGATTATTTAGACAGAAAACCTGAATGTTATTTGTTCTTATTTAAATGTTGAAATGCTGTCAACACTGTTAACGGCTAGATATAAGCCAAACCATGGACCTCATTATTGCTTTCTTCACTTTCCCACTACACTATGCCCCCCCCCCCAAAAAAAAAACACACTAGGTTTAATCGATGACTAAAAATGGTAGCTGCCACCCGAGAAAATATGGAAACTTTAAAAGCAGCTTAAAACGCAGTAATTTCATTGCAATAGTTAGCTGGCTGGTGAAGCCGGATAGCCAAGCCGTCTGATCAATTCAGATGACCCCAGGTCGCCAAGTTCTGTAACCTACGTTTCCGTTCAAGTAAAACGGTCGTGAAGTTTAGGTAAAGCCACATTAACGACAATAAATTGCCGCTTTGATGACGTTTGTACGTTTTGTGTGTTTCCGAGAGAAGAAGCTCCCCTTACCGTACGAAGTGTTTTACAGTCATAACTGTAACCTCCGTTACTGGTGTGTATTACTTCCAACACTACTTCCTTTACCAGGCATGGGAGTTCTCCAGTTTTCAAATGTCTGTACTTTTGCTCTCTTGCTCCTAAATAATGATGCTAAAAACTGCAAATCTTTTCGGAGAAAAGTAAAAAAAAAGATGTGATGTTGTTACCTCTGTTACCGGTAATCGAGATTACACCTGTGGCGAAAAACAAAACAAAACAAGGGAACGGACGATTCTGTTATAGAATATAAAATACGTTATCCATCATTTGATGGTTAGTTTAAGTGATATGGAAAACTGACTTTCTGTACTTCAAAGAAGTGAAGTTTTCTCTTAGATTTTTCCTCTAAAAATCAGAGCGCAATGAATTACAACTTGACGACGCTTGTCTGGTGAGGCCATGCTTACTGACAGGATGTAACTTCCGTTACTGTTTTTCCCCTATTTGCTGTACTTTACTGCTCCTAAGCTGCACCTATTCGCTATTTTATTTATGTTACGGGTGTTATAAGACACACATGATTCTAATCAATCGAGGTTAAATATTATTGTAAAACTATTATTTTGCCTTTTAAGAAATCGCCCCAAAAAGTCAAAATGGAACTTCGGGATCATATTTTTCCTAAAGCTGATTCCTAAAGACTAAACCTGCTAGAAGTATAACATATGGACGCCTAAACTAATAGCTTTTGAGGTGATGCCATGAATGCAAGGTTTTTTTACCCCTCTTTTTCTATGAAGTTGCAATTTTTTGCCGCACTAAAAAGAATGATTGTTTTCTCAGACATCAAAGTTCATAGATTTTCTGTACCTTCATATGAAAAATACACTGTCATTTTTGGTGATACTTAGTTAAGATTTTTCCTGAAGGTACAGGTGTGTCTCAAAAATCAGTTTATCTATATTTCGACCCCGAAAATCGCTTTTCTGTATATTTCAATGAGAACAAGCCATGTACGCCTGTGCTGACTCTTTAAAAAGATGTCATCGTTTTATTTCGTGACATTCGTCATTTGCAATACTTCGAAAAGGTAAATGTAAACGCCATTTTTAGTCTGGGATTTTCCCTATTTAAATGTCATAAAAGTTTAACGATTCTGGGCATTACTTATCCTATTTGTAATAACTAATGTTTTTGAATGGCAGGTTACTGAATTCTGAATACCATTCCAATCGTTTAAATTGTATAATAGTTCCGCGAGGCTAGAACCAACATTTAAACATTAGTTAGCGAGTGGAGAATAATTAAAAAAGATAGGAGAAAGAAGAAGAGAGGGTGACCTACGGTTTTTGTGAGATAGTGAGATATCACAGTCATTTTACGCTAACGAGATTCTAACTGACACCCGACTTTGACACATCTGAAATTCTGTCAGGTAGACATATTTGTTTTCTGTGTACAAATAAAGTTCTTCTACTAACCTGCTGCAACAAGTCATGTAATGGAGAAAGATCAGATTTTCTTGATAGTGTGATAGTAAATATATGGGAATGCGGTTAGTTAGAACCCCTGACCCATCACGATCTTTCACGTAGGAAAATTATACATGGTTTACTCTATATGGTCACTAGCGGGCCAAAAAATACCAAATTAAGCGTCCTGATCACTGTTTTGTACTTAACCGATCGGTTTTACGTTGAGGCACAAAACTAGAAAAGACTAGGAAGGCAGACGCTGCAGTCTTTGTCTTGTAATGTACTGAACATGAATAAAGGGTCCCATGATTTGCAGTTCTATTTAGCAGTGGCACAGTTTGTAAAGTGCATTTTTAGGTAAGATTGGAGCACAGATTAATTTAGATATTTGATATCCCCGTAACCACCCGGCCCACTTGCTGACAAATAAAATAAGACAAACAAGAAATAGCTTCAAATACATATACAACTCTGGCGGCGTTAAGAATAATCTGGTTTGATTTTCAAGATGACACCTATCTGGGTACACTATCTATCGGTTTCTTTAGTCCTTTTCTTTGTCATTTTCAATCAAAAATGTTCTTTATACAAAGGTCACCTATTTTAAACCGTCACCTATTTTGAACCTTAAATGCACTTATTGATTCTGACATAGCATAAATAGTATTCTTTATTTTTTATTGTTAAGGAAACAAAGCAAGAACCATGTAGATAAATCCCGTGTCACGCAATCTCTCGCTATCTGGGTCTCCTTTCCACCAGTAAAAGGTATGCTGAATACGTGATATAGTCAGGCTAGTACCTACAGTTGTCGTAGCAGGCCGTGTAAAATGCAGGAGGATAGCACAGTTCCCATCCACGAGTCGACTACGAAGATAAATTAGACGTACGAAGAGGTATCTGACAAGGTGAGACTTGGCGTAGTAGAGCACAGCCAAGTAAGCATTTCTCTTGAAGACACTCTGAAATGAGACACACACATATATAAGAAGCTATATTCACTAGTAACCCAAAATACAAAGTATACCAGTAATGACAGCTTTGTCTTGCCATGTTCTCCGCTGGCCTGTAGCTTGAGACCTTGGCTGGCAGTTACATGCCCAGTTCTAAATACAGAGCCTAAGTCCATACTGGTTTATCTGACTGCAAGTAGTAACCACATTTGATTTGATTTGATTTATTAGGCTGATATTTACAAGCGATATCTCAGACAAAAAAAAACTGCCAAAGATAATTCAGATGTAAGAAATACACTTCAACTTTATAATAAGTACAGATACAAGTGGACAATTTGATACAGCAAGTGCATTAAACAGTAAAGACATCATATATGTCCGCTAACATGGCTGATTTGGAAGTTAGAATTTGATTATGTGGCGTTCTAAAAAGTATATGGGTCATTCTGCCTGGTTTGAAGATGTTACAATGAAAACCAGAAAAGAAATATAATTGAATCTTTGAAAACTGACCAGTATGCAAATGCTCCTGCCTTTGTTCTGAAGAATAGGCTGTTTAGGGTTTTTATGAGTTTATGGGCCTATTCACTATTCAAACTGTTGGGAAGATCACAGTGGAGGCATTTACTGTAAGTATCCAGCCGGTTTAGCACGGCGGTATGTTATTTCGGTATTCTTTCCCATTGCTAGGCGCGTTCAAAAAGTATCGGGTTACAAGAGGCAATTTGGCCTGTTTTGGACAACCCGATAGACTTCCTATCATGTAGCCTCTGTTAAGAAGAAGAAACAATTGTCCAGTTCTTCTGGAACTGTCTTCTAACTGCCAGTTTTGAAAGTGAGATGGACAACTGTTTTTTCAGCATTACTTATAACGGCCATTGCAGCTAAATCAGCCCGTAAACGAGCGCTGGTTTGCCCGCTGACACACGTAAGCCTGGTTGCGGACGGGAAGGGCACTACCCGTCGGACGTGAGCGTGCACTGTGCCGAAGACTTGTTGACATGTTTCCGAAGGGAAGTATGTGTGAATAGGGTCGATTTCTTGATTCCTAATGCGGGGCACAAAGGGCGCTAACAAACGGGACGTGACGGCGAATGGTGCTGAAGGCCTACTGGCGTCTGTCCGAGTCTAACATATGGGGGTTTGATGGACATTGTGCTGTATCCATCGGTTCTAATGCCGGCACGAAGGGCGATGACAATCGGTACATGACCGCGCACTGCGCCGAAGGGCTGTTTCCCTCTGTCCGTGGTTTTGTCGTTACATGAAAACTATCCATTCGTCACAATTACAGCGTATCATGTTCTGACGCATTTATGTAGAAATAAAGATCAATTAGTAGTGAGAATAAATATATGCTGTAAATCTTAAATCTTTTAGTCCATATCTGGATTTGTCTGATTGGTTTTTACGGGTCGTTCGTTACCCTTTCAGACATGAATAAAAGCGATTGGTCACAGCTGAAGCATCTTTTGTTGGTCTCCCACATAATGCGAAGGGATTAGAAGTACATAAAACGTTAATAACTCTCTTAAGGGACTGGTTACAGAATTCAGAAGCAGATCACACGGTGGCGGTGTTGTATCTGTTAGGCAGATTAGGTATTTTCCCAAGCTCATTTGTAACTTGACCTGATCCACAAATCCAGTTTGCTGTTAGCGGTTCGGGTACGTTCCCGCCTCCCGCTCTGTAACAAACTAGTATGTTTTACCTGTAATGTAAGGGTATGTGCTCCATATCTGGACAATCTGGGTTCCAGTCGTTTTCAAGACTGAGGAAGTATAGACTTGATATGATTTTCTAGTCCCCTTAAGTACATTAGTCGTCTTATCACCCCAGCATCAAAAGCTAGGATTTGTGCTGTAATGTGTATCATTTATAGTCCACCACTATCGTAGTTAGGTATGGCAACAATCTTTTAATTAATTTTTTTCGTATTCCGTCTTTTTTCTTTATTCTGTCACTTTAACAATAACTGGTAGGGATCGATTTTAGGCTACCTTTGGTTCACAGTTTATCAGTATTCCTGTGTTGTCACTGTGTACTTCTTTTTGGTAATAAAAATTTTGTGTTTGAACAAAATGCCCCTACTTAAATTTGTTTCAACATATTCCTTTTTACTAAGCTGTGAAAACCTCAAAGCTTGCACGACCCAGACAGCCTCAATACTACATTGAGAGATCGCTATTTTTACTGTAAGAAAGATATTTTGAAGGGGGGAATCGGTTTAGCGTACAAGAGTTTAAAATGTACATTTTTGGCCAAAAGAATCCAAAAGGTAATTTTTTTGTCCCGAAATAGCCGAAAAACCGTTTTTTTACACAATTTATCCCCGATTTTCTTCAAAGGTATCCCTATTCTAAATTCCAGGTCCTTAAGGTTTTAATACGAGGGGTGTTCAAAAAGTTCTCGGCCTCACCTAGAAAATAAAGGTCAAACTCCTATTCTTTGGTATAGCTGTATACTATGACGTCTTACATCACTGCACACAAAAATTCAAATTTTTGTATTCATTACTGAGCACGTGACGCCCCATGGAAATGGGGTGGGTGAGGGCAAATCATAAAATGGCCGCAAAAGAAGCGTGTGATGTGATCAAGTGTAGCGATAAAAAAGAAAGTCTCCTAAGGACATCCATGAAGACATGGTCAAGACACTTGGTGATGACTCCCCTTCTTATTTAAATATAAAGAACGGGGTTACTAGCTACAATCGCGGCAGGGGGAGCACAAAAGATGAACATAGGTCAGGATGCCACAAATCAGCACCACGGACAATCCAGTTGAGGCCATCCATCACATGGTAGTGAATGACAGATGTGAGACTGTCCAACATGTAGCAGGTTCTTTGGCCTGTGTTATGACTCAGTTCACAATATTTTGTCGTACATCCTGGGGATGAACAAACTGTCTGCATGGTGGGTGCCTCGAATGTTTTTGAACATCAGAACTTAAACAGGCTTGACATTTCAAGGAACGAATTCAGTCCAATTCATGCAGTTTCCTCAAAACATTTGTCACTCAAGATGAGCTGGGTTCACCACTTTCACCCCGAATCAAAACAACAGAGCAAACAATGGATGAAGAATTTTTCCCGCCCCCCAAAGAGGTTTTAGCGAGTTTCGTCCGTTGACAGGGTTTTTGCCTCTGATTTCTGGGACAGTAAGGAAGTAATCATGATTGACTACCTGCGAAGGGGTTAAAGCATCAATGGGGAGTACTATAAAATAGAATTACGACATTTGAGGGCAACGATCAAAGAGAAAAGGAGAGGAAAGCTCCGAGCTGGCGTGATGAAAATGCACCTGTCCACACAACACAGGGGTCAGCGACAGCAGCAAACGAATTTGGGTTTGCAGTCTAACCCCACCCTTTCAATTCACCTGACCTAGCACCCTCGGACTTCTACCTGTGTCCTAAACTCAAGTTCCACTTACGTGGTCAACGTTTTGATGGTAATGATGACGTCATCTATGCGGTATAGGCCTATCTGGGGGGTCCAGATGCAAACTTCTTCCACAAGGAGAAAATAAAGCTGGAACATCACTGGACCAAGTGCATTGCAGTTAGAGAGGACTATATTATAAAATAGTTTAAGAAAAATTTTACTGCCCTGACGTTTTCTAGGTGAGGCCGAGAACTTTTTGAACACCCCTCGTACCAGGTCTCTGGATCCCAAAATGTCATTTATAGCGAAAAAAAAAATTAAAAAAATCTTGATACAAGCCTGTAACCGGAAAATAATTCAAAACCAAACATGTTTCATGGAGAACATGGAGAAAACAACATGTTTCACGCGTGCTTGTTCATGCTGACCACCCCATCGGTCCCGCCTGCCATCCCGTCTTCAAGTCCCGCGTCCCTGGATCATTGCTGTCTGCCTCCAGTCGTGTTTCTAGAGCGATGTAATCATCTCTTTTGTTGTATGAGTCATAGAGGGTATCGCGGGTAGGTAGATACCGGGGAAGCAGCGTGGTTAATACAAATAGCACACTGGGGATCTGTCTAGTAGACGGAGAATGGAAGCATGTTACTGCTGACGTTTTGCCCTAAACCGTTAAAAATAACAATGGTTGCTTTTTTAACCCTCAAATTACCATAGTTTTTGTTTTTTCGTGACAAATCTTCAACTATATTGAAATCGTGTAAAACATTATGGGGTCAGTTTTTCACGAATTCAATATAGTTCTTTGTGACTCTTTTTTGTGATTTTTAAATATAGTTTCTTTAATATATGAATGACAATTTTACATGGTTAGAAAAATTTCTACTCATTATCATAATTTATGCACCTCACATAAGATGCCTACAGAAGCAACTAGCTCTATGGTCCCAATTTTTTTATAGTTTTTTTAGACAACATGTAGAGGTCATTTAAAGGACAGCAGAAAAATCAACCAAGCGTATTACTTGGAAGAAACAGTGACAACGACAAAAGACTCACTTGTGTGGGGTCAGAACTCATCGACAATGTTCCAATATCATTTAAAACGAAAAGAAGTTTTAAAACATATTTATATCATACCCGAGCCGCGATAACGTTCGATAACGGGTTCCGGACCGGTCCGTACGTACTTTTTTCATGACTTCTATAGGACGATTCGAACTGTGTTTGCCGCTTTCGAAAATCCAAATACAGACTCCGGACATTGGAATTGATGTTGTTGCATTTTAGGGTTTAGGGGCACCAACTTTTAGCTCATCTTGCATTGAAAGGCGCGTTTTCTTGGGTGGGTATGACATAAATAAAATACAACACGGCGTATTCCGCATCGCCCTCGGTCCCCGGCCCTCCCGCGAGTCATATCGCCCTCCCACCTGGGGCCCGCGGTCGGGCCGATGCCTCGGGCGATACGAAATACCCCGTGTTGTATTCTATATATACAAAGGAACCCATAGAAGGGATTTCGTTTCGACAAGAAATGCCAAAATGGCACGTATCTATATGCGCCCGGGTCAGTTTTGACCCCGTAAGGTAGTTTAAAGGTTAAAGGTTGTTGTCGACCTTTCAGTGTGCATATCTCTTTACGTTGATATTTAAAGATTTAGACTCGCCATCTGGAATCTTTAACGCGGTGTTTAGAACCTTTAACACATGTCGTGGCTTCGTCGCTTTGTTTACTTAATCATGGGTCAGTACTGGACGTGTTCTTTAAATGAAAAAAACATCACATCTCCACAACAGCGTGACTTTACGGGGGCTGTTTTGTTTGCAGATCTGACCTACCAGGGAATCAATCATTGTTGAAGGTCAGTATTGTTTACTCCCATTAACATTTTGAATACTATTTAGAGGCAATCTTATTCATTACATAATGTTGCCAGAAAATTAACGAAAGATAAAACTTAAGCCAGAAAATACAGAATGTAGTGAATTGTCGTACATAAAATTCGTAATTCCCTAGTGAAAAATTGACCCCAAGCAACGGGGTTAAAATGACAAAATGTTGTTTTGATGCCGTCTGGCTGCCGTCATGTAGGCCATGTTTTCTGTGCCAGGGATCGTCAATTATTTTGCGAACAGAAATTTACAGTAAACTGCAATCTTCTAAATGAAAGGATGCCATCGGAGAGGTCCTGTTTATGTTACAACAAGTGTTGGTCATAGGTCAATTTGAAGGTATTTATATTGTTAGTTTAGAAATACACACTTGACCATAAAAGTCTCGTGGCCTCACCAGTGGGATCATCAGNTGTATCATGTTCTGACGCACTTATGTAGAAATAAAGATCAATTAGTAGTGAGAATAAATATATGCTGTAAATCTTAAATCTTTTTGTCCATATCTAGATTTGTCTAATTGGTTTTGACTGGTCGTTCGTTACCCTTTCAGACAGGATTAAAAGCGATTGGTCACAGCTGAAGCATCTTTTGTTGGTCTCCCACATAATGCGAGGGGATTAGAAGTACATAAAAAGTTAATAACTCTCTTAAGGGACTGGTTACAGAATTGTCAAGCAAATCACACGGTATCTGTTAGGCAGATTAGGTATTTTCCCAAGCTCGTTTGTAACTTGACCTGATCCACAAATCCAGTTTGCTGTTAGCGGTTCGGGTACGTTCTCGCCTCCCGCTCTGTGCCGAACTAGCATGGTTTACCTGTAATGTAAGGGTATGTGCTCCATATCTGGACAATCTGGGTTCCAGTCGTTTTCAAGACTAAGTACATTAGTCGTCTTATCACCCCAGCATCAAAAGCTAGGATTTGTGCTGTAATGTGTATCATTTATAGTCCACCACCATCGTAGTTTGGTATGGCAACAATCTTTTAATTAATTTTTTTCTTTATTCTGTCACTTTAACAATAACTGGTAGGGGTCGATTTTAGGCTACCTTTGGTTCACAGTATTCCTGTGTTGTCACTGTGTACTTCTTTTTGGTAATAAAATTTTGTGTTTGAACAAAATGCTCCTTCTTAAATTTGTTTCAACATATTCCTTCTTACTCAGCTGTAAAAACTTCAAAGCTTGCACGGCCCAGACAGCCTCAATACTACATTGAGAGATCGCTTTTTTTTACTGTAAGTAAGATATTTTTGAAGGGGCGAATCTGAATATATAGTGAACACTATCGTTTAAACATTTGGTGCCCAAGCTACCTTTAGGCTGAAATTCAGGTAATTTACTTTTCGGTTTAGCGTACAAGAGTTGAAAATGTACATTTTTGGCCAAAAGAATCCAAAAGGTAATTTTTTTGTCCCGAAATAGCCGAAAAGCCGTTTTTTTTTACACAATTTATCCCCGATTTTGTTCCAAGGTATCCCTATTCTAAATTCCAGGTCATTCAGGTTTTAATACCAGGTCTCTGGATCCCAAAATGTCATTTATAGCGAAAAAAAAAATTTAAAAAATCTTGATACAAGCCTGTAACCGGAAAATAATTCAAAACCAAACATGTTTCATGGAGAACATGGAGAAAACAACATGTTTCACGCGTGCTTGTTCATGCTGACCACCCCATCGGTCCCGCCTGCCATCCCGTCCTCTAGTCCCGCGTCCCTGTCCCTGAACCATTGCTGTCTGCCTCCAGTCGTGTTTCTAGAGCGATGTAATCATCTCTTTGTTGTATGAGTCATAGAGGGTATCGCGTGGTAGGTAGATACCGGGGAAGCAGCGTGGTTAATACAAACAGCACACCGGGGATCTGTTCAGTAGGCGGAGAATGGAAGCATGTTACTGCTGACGTTTTGCCCTAAACCGTTAAAAATAACGATGGTTGCTTTTTTAACCCTCAAATTACCATATTTTTGTTTTTCGTGACAAATCTTCAACTATATTGAATTCGTGTAAAACATTATGGGGTCAGTTTTTCACGAATTCAATATAGTTCTTTGTGACTCTTTTTGTGATTTTAAATATAGTTTTCTTTAATATATGAATGACAATTTTACATGGTTAGAAAAATCTCTACTCATTATCATAATTTATGCACCTCACATAAGATGCCTACAGAAGCAACTAGCTCTATGGTCCCGATTTTTTTTTTTTTTAAGTTTTTTTAGACAACATGTAGAGGTCATTTAAAGGACAGCAGACAAATCAACCAAGCGTATTACTTGGAAGAAACAGTGACAACAACAAAAGACTCACTTGTGTGGGGTCAGAACTCATCGACAATGTTCCAATATCATTTAAAACGAAAAAGAAGTTTTAAAACATATTTATATCATACCCGAGCCGCGATAACGTTCGATAACGGGTTCCGGACCGGTCCGTACGTACTTTTTCATGACTTCTATAGGACGATTCGAACTGTGTTTGCCGCTTTCGAAAATCCAAATACAGACTCCGGACATTGGAATTGATGTTGTTGCATTTTAGGGTTTAGGGGCACCAACTTTTAGCTCATCTTGCATTGAAAGGCGCGTTTTCTTGGGTGGGTATGACATAAATAAAATACAACACGGCGTATTCCGCATCGCCCTCGGTCCCAGCCCTCCCGCGAGTCATATCGCCCTCCCACCTGGTCCCGCGGTCGGGCCGATACCTCGGGCGATACGAAATACCCCGTGTTGTATTCTATATATACAAAGGAACCTATAGAAGGGATTTCGTTTCGACAAGAAATGCCAAAATGGCACGTATCTATATGCGCCAGGGTCAGTTTTCACCCCGTAAGGTGGTTTAAAGGTTAAAGGTTGTTGTCGACCTTTCAGTGGGCGCATTGTTCCGGGGCATATCTCTTTACGTTGATATTTGAAGATTTAGACTCGCCATCTGGAATCTTTAACGCGGTGTTTAGAACCTTTAACACATGCCCTGGCTTCGTCGCTTTGCTTACTTAATCATGGGTCAGTACTGGACGTGTTCTTTAAATGAAAAAACACCACATCTCCACAACAGCGTGACTTTACGGGGCCTGTTTTGTTTGCAGATCTGACTTACCAGGGAATCAAATAATTGTTGAAGGTCAGTATTGTTTTCTTAGATAAACATTTTGAATACTATTTGGAGGCAATCTTATTCATTACATAATGTGGGCAGAAAATTAACGAAGATAAAACTTAAGCCAGAAAATACAGAATGTAGTCAATTGTCGTACATAAACTTCGTAATTCCATAGTGAAAAATTGACCCCAAGCAATGGGGTTAAAATGACAAAATGTTGTTTTGATGCCGTCTGGCTGCCGTCATGTAGGCCATGTTTTCTGTGCCAGGGATCGTCAGTTATTTTGCGAACAGAACTTTACAGTAAACTGCAATCTTCTAAATGAAAGGATGCCATCGGAGAGGTCCTGTTTATGTTACAACAAGTGTTGGTCATAGGTCAATTTGAAGGTATTTATATTGTTAGTTTAAAAATACACACTTGACCATAAAAGTCTCGTGGCCTCACCAGTGGGATCATCAGCTGATTCCACCCTTCGACGGAAATTTCGGTCCTTTAAATCAGTATTTCCTCAGGATGGCGGGTCAGCAGCGCTCTGCACCACCTCCCACTGGTGAGCACTTGAAAACAACTAAAAACTAACTGCCAGTTCTCAAAAGAACGCGGTTCTATTCGCATAGAACATGGTTCTGTATCACAAGTTCTAACAGCGGGGTCGTTCCGCATTCCGTCTCTCCAAGTACTTGTTCCAAATCCACAAGGACCCCGTTTCTGCTGCTTCTGCTGCTGATTTTGAGATGGACTTAACTTCTCTCCTGGTGAATCCCAACTGTCTTAGCCACTTCTGCAGATATGAGGCCACGAAACCCTGCATCCAACCTCGACCGGGTAACACGCCGCCTTCCATCCTCTGTCCCTGCAGACTGCTAGCAGCTCTCCATACTTTGATAGTTTCCTCTCATAGGCTTCCTCTACATTATCTTCCCATGGGACTGTGAGTTCCCCCAACATCACTTCTCGAGCACTCTTGGACCAGATAACAATATCGTGGCGAAGCAAAGTCAGTGCGATCTCTTCTGGAAAACCAACTTTACCATCCAAATCAGTCCTTACTTCCGAGTCATTTGCAGCTGAAAGGGTACAGCGTTTAAAGCTGGTGTGCTGGCATGGCTCGGAACCTTCTTTCATAAAAGGGGTGAAGTACTGGATGTCGAAGGGTAACTCCTCAGCATTGACATGCTCAACTCTTTTCTTGATGGCGTTGACTTAGACTCTCAGCACATTGTTATGTCTCCATGTGTACTTCCCACTGGAGAGTGCAGCTGGGCACACACTGAGGATGTGCTTTAATGTACCTTTCTGACCGCACGCTGTGCAACAATCTGACTGATCATCATACCATCGGCTTAGGTTCGCAGGTGTTGGAAGGAGATCGTATACTGAGCGCCACAGGAACGAATACGGGGAGGTTCCATCTGCCACAGGACACTATATGAAATGTTCCTTGGCTCGACGCCCTCCCAGGTTGTCCACATTCCCATGTTTCGCCAGACCGGCTGCTATTGCATCCCTCTTCTCTTCCTCTATTTCTCTTACTTCCTGCACAACCATCTCTCTTCGTTCCTTGTTTGTAGATGATGACCACCACTTACGAGGTATCATGTTATGTTATATTGTTATATGTTATGTGTGGTCATCTTCACTCAAAGAAGATCATGGTTCACTTCGGAAGTAAATTGATGATCGTTTTACGGTCAAATCACATATAGTTGGCAAGAAGGTAGACAGGGAGTCGGTTGTCTGTTATGGGAGAGAAGTAGAATTCTGTTAGTTATTCTTGTTTGTACCTCTAATTCAGATGTGTTATGTCGGGTTTCAAATTAATACCTGTAGTAGAATACGTGTAGAATATTGTATAGTTCAGTATAAACACTGATTGTTTTTGTGTTTGTGTAACATAACTTATCTTAGCAGCTAGATTCCTACTTCTTAAGTTAACTTTGGTCTAAAAGTTACATTGTGCCAAAATATAAGTATGAAATAGAGATGGTCATAACATTTATCAGAATATTGTATTTTCTAGCTGTCTTAAGAAGTTGATTTGCTCGATTTCAAACGAATGGTAAAAATGGGACGACAGATAGCATTTTTGTAATTAAAATCGTAATTCAAACTTCTGTCAAAAGGCATTGCTGGTAATATTTTTCTGACATGATAAATAGTCAATACAATCAATTTTCAGTTCAATTCATTCTTTATTGCAGGCACACGGCCCATATCTGAACATAAATTTTAAAAAATACCGATACACAAACTTAAGTATCATACAAGTATGTACAGAAAGATCAATGCAGTCACATGTGCAAAGACAAATGTTGGATTGAGTGAGTAAAAGTTTTCCCAATGTGATCAGTGCTTGTGTGAGGTATACCTGTTTTTAAGCCCATCCTGATTTAATCTTAGCAGCTGGACTACTAAATTTTATTTTGGTCTAGAACTTACATTTGCCAAAGCATCAATAGCAAAATGGAGATGAACAAAATATCTATATGAATATTGCCATTTTAGCTGTCTTGAGAAGTGGTTTAGCTCGATTTTAAACAAATGGTAAAAAAAAAACTAAACGGCAGACAACATATCTGTAATTAAAATCTTAGTTCTAACTTCGAATTCTGTCAAAAGGTATTTCTGATTTTTTTTCTGAAATAATAAAAAGCCAGTACAATCAACCAGTCACTTGTACAAAGATAAATGTTGGATTGAGTAAATAAGAGCTTTACAAAAGAGATGAGTGCTTGTGTGAGACAGACCCGACGTGACTAATCTGTAATCGGTAATCTATATAACGACGTGACCGCGAATCGTACCGAAAGCTCACTCACTTCCTCAAGTCAATATCAGGACTCCCGTTTCCTCAGTAGACCAGTAATTACAACTGGATATCAAGCACAAGGTTGTACGATTCAAGTAGAATTTACCGTGGTACAAAGAGCCACGCCGCGAACTATGGCCGACCGTGCCCCCCACGTACCCGGGTGTACGGCGTCAACCCGGAACGATTCCCATCCGCGCGTTCATGATCACAATTCGACGAATGCGAATCATTATATATCAAAGACTTGTGCTAGCCCTTATTGTTTGAGTACTAAGAATAGGTTAGGTTTCATTCTACGTTAGGTCTTATTCAACACATGTTTTACTTGTTTGTCATATTTGTACTTTACCATACAGTGTACCAGCTTGCCTCTCACCCGATCACAGTAGTAACAGAGTAGCCTCTACCAGGCTTCAAGAGGCGGCTGGAAAGAGTATTAACCGAACAACAGAGAGTTAACATGCCAAGGAAGTTGGTCTACTGGAGAGAGCAGTTTGCCGCCTCCCGAAGCCAGGTACGATTGGCTACACCCCCCAAAACCGGCCGAAACAACCCGAAAGTCGACCGTTGAGCATGTTTCAAGACTATCGCATGATACTGCATGTTACCACAAACTGTTAGCTACAAGAGCCAAAAACTATAACCCCCACAAAAAGTACTGTTAAATAGTGTAAAAGACGACTTTAACATGGATACAGGGATATCGTCAGCATTATCAATGACACCGAAAACGCCACTTCGACTTTAGAGCAAGTCAGAAATAGCTTTGTTTATTTATCAATTCGAGTATCTGTGTGGACATGGAGATATCATTGACACTTTTAATGCCACAAAACAGACGGGATGTAGGCAATGGATTGCAAAAATGTATACCAAAGGCGGGAAATTCACTTAGAATTAAGTATTGAGATGACATCAGGAATAAAAACCTGCCGATCGCGACCTACATGGATTAAAGATTTAGCTCCGACGGTTATATTTTGAGAAACTTTACTTTAGAGACATTTTCTTTAGCGTCGTTCCTTAGCTTTTTTACTGCGAACTAAGCGAAATTCTAAGCAAGTAAAGCAAGTAAAGCAATGGCTATCAGAAATCTAAATTTTACTTGTCATTTAATATTTGAAAGACACATTCCAAACGTCTGGATGCCAAATATAACCTTTTGCTTTAACCTCTACTGGCCTCACAGTCTATAAAGGTTTTACCCTAGTGCAGAATCACGTGCAGAAAGTTCATTATAAAAGAGAAAGACCGAATTAAAGTAAATCATTAAATTAAACAAATGCTTACGATCAGTGCAAACATATCAATCATATTCATAATTTCCTTAGGCAAATGGATAGCTTCAGTTGGTTCATTTTAGAGATCCACAGGCTACACATGTACACACTAGAAGTAAATTTCCATGTCCTTTATTGCAGGCCACCCTAAATGACATATCTAGTGATAAACTTTTAGTCTGTTACAAACACCAGCTTAGTGTCGGCCGTACTTGTTACTTGGAATTCGAAGTGAAACTAGTTCGTATGAGAAGCAAAGAGAAATGAAAGAGACTTAAAAAAATGTAAGAATGTTGACAGCCGTTCGAAGTAGACACGGAGATACTCGATATGCGCGCCTCCATATGATCGAGGCTATTCAACTGAGCTAGCCAAAGTGTAGCATTTCTTTTCAAGTCACAGTACCTTGTCAAAAGCAGAAAGTATTAATATGCCATAATGTGACATGAATTCAATTCTTTGTAGAGGGATATCTCAAAATACCGCTTGCTTAACAATTTGCCATATTGCATTGTAGCTACATTTACTAATCTGCAATAACCTATGTGCCCTATACCACACACTGGTCCTCGAGGCCATTCCGTCTCATTAAATCGCTATGAAAACCCGCCTTGGGCTAGACGCTACAGTCCATAGTTGTTAGGTAAGTCACATTTTAATGAGGCACCTATTATCCAATTATTCGAGCCATGCATTTTATTCATTAGCTACGCCATGCTGTGAAATGGAGGTCTGTCCTTCTGTCATTTCCATAGGCCGCCGGGTCGTTATAATTTTTGTTTCTCGGACCAAGACGTATTATGGGAAAAGCGGTAGTCTATTACAGTTCTATAACTGCTGTGCATAATTTTCATTTTTACTTCGCCGTCAGATCAAAGAACTTTAGGCGACAAAATGTTTGGCCTTGATAGGTTAACAACTTGGTCACCTACAATTATCAATGTGTGTTGACATTTCCAACACTATAACTCAGGCTACATGGCCTTGCATTATGTTGAAATTGTAATGTCGACAAGGTTAGGCATTCAGGATCTATCAAGGTGCTTGAGTAACACTTTTCTGGTTGAAACAGTAACGTGTGG
>NW_017803989.1:46425-49076 GCF_001625305.1 Branchiostoma belcheri
AGGCACAGTACGTCATACATTGTCAGTACACTGTCATAAAGACTTCTAATGGGATTTCGGATATATTGAGCTTGCGTAACATAAACAAATAATGGCCTGAATGCCGGACATGCACGAGCTTGCCGTTAATGCATAATTCGTTTATGTACTATTTCCGTGACATCAAATACAACAGGCTTATTTTATTATATAAAAATCCCTGCCAATGGACAAGATAATAACAATCAGGAGTTCCTCCCCCGTTACATGTGAACTATTCCCGATCTTGGAGTGAAGGTCACCTGGGAAAACAACATTTCTTTTGTTTTCTGATCTCGACAAAAGTTTAACCTTCTTTCGGGTCTGCCATAGTTTTAGTGCACGTACGGAGATCTCACGGAGGTAACTTCAGGCAGCAGTCATTGCATCATCAGTATGTTCATGTATCAGCATGCGGTGTTGGAAAGTAGATGGTAAAAGTGTGCAGGCCTTTTTGTGTCTGGCTTTTGAGGCTTTTCCGTCTCATTACATCGCTATGAAAACGCGCCTTGGGCTAGCGATCTGATTCACACCTGTTGTCAGACAACTTTCAGGCGAAGCTGTCTTAACAACAATACCAGGGCTACCTGGGGAATACAGCCATCATTTGAGCTGTAACTCCTTTCATTAATCTGGTATGGCAGTATAAAAAGAAGGAAAATTATCAATATCCAGATTTAGCTCACGGAAAATCTATTCTCCAACTGGTCGTGATAAAGAAGAGAGACAATGTATTCGCAGCTTCATTGTACCGGGGAAATTTCGAGGTCTTTTCGACAAGCATAATGAACAGTACTAGTGGACCACGTACAGCTTAACCTCCCGTCATAAACACTCCGACGGTTTCTAGTAAAATGCATGTCTGGTACGCGACAACAGCCGGGAGTACAGCGGTTCCAAGGTCAGTCACCAGGAGGCCATATTTGACCTTGACCTTTGCCTTCCTAAGTCCTACCAACATGTCAAATATCATCACAATCCAATTGAACAATTGAAGTAGGGTTGTATATTGTTCATGATTTGGGAATGTTTAGTAATTATGGTTATTCTGGGAACTTTTGTGTCATATGATATGTCTTAAAGAGGCCAGTAATACTATATAATGACCCCACCCTGCCGATATAAATTCGATAACATAAACTACCAGACTTCAGTCTTGTTCTGGCAGCCGTGCAGTATACGTGGAGGGAGGCCTGTCTAAGACAGTTTAGCTTGCCAAGTAAAAATTTCTCTTCAAGACACTTTAAAATGAGACACACACATATATATAAGAAGCTATATTCACGAGTATCCAGAAATATGAAGTATACTGGCTTGCCATATTCTGACTTGTAGCTTGAGACCTTGGTTGACAGTTACATGCCCAGTTCTACATACAGAGCCTAAGTCCATACTGGTTTATCTGACTGCAAGTAGGCATCACATTTACAAGCCATATGTCAGACACAAAACTGCCAAAGCTAATTCAGTTGTGAGAAAGACAGATACAAGTAGACACTTTGAAAGTTTGATATAGCAAGGAAGGGTATTACAATGTATATAGTAAGGGCGCCATATACATGTGCATGTATGCCATTGGATAAAACTTTGACAGGGCTGATTTGAAAGTTGGAATTTGTTCAAGATTGATTTTTCGAACTGAAAGTTGCGATTTCCTTGCTTATGTGGCTTCGTAACAAGTATCTGGGTCATTCTGCCTTTTGAAAATGTTACACTGAAAACCAGTAGATGATAAAAATTTGAATCTTTGAAAACTGACCAGTATGCAAATGCTCCTGCCTTTGTTCTGAAGGATAGACAGTCTAGGATTTTTATGAGTTTATGGGCCAATTCACTATTCAATCTGCTGGGAAGGTCACAGTGGGAGCACTTCCTTATTGTTTTTACCCAGGGTAAAATACTGGCCGGTTTAAAAACTCAACTGTCAATTTTGATTTTTTTCAGAGACGTAGTAAAGCTAGCATATTTACTGCAATCGTAATGTTGTTTGCATTTATTACACTGTGATGATTTTTTGTTACCTTGAGAAGCACTAAACATACAGAAAACCGACGACGGCAGAGTAAACTGGTCGTCAGATCATCTGTGGTTTGAATGATTAGACTAAGGGATAGATAAGATTAGATGATGTGAACTCATTCACAAAAGAATGGCCTACATGTGTGTCGCCTTTAGTGAAATAAAGTCAATTTGCAAGGCGTGTTTGAATATCAGAATTATTAAAGGCTCCCAAACTTGCATTAACATTATTGGTACCAATACATCCTATCACTTTACTAGAAATCCAGGCCTATGCGAAGATAAATTCAGTGTCAATAGTCGACGTGAATCTTTTCATATGTACACCTACTGTATTCCTGACTTTGGAATCGTTACATCTTCGGGAATATGTTGTACAAAATTGAAATAAAAAAATGTTTATGAAGATACAGAGTGTAGTCTAACGTTGTACAAAAACCCAACAGGGTGCCCCACCAAATTCCTCAGAGAACCATTACCCCGGATGTCGATTAGTGCCGCTTGGAAGGAGACAAAATACATTTGTCCGTAACTGTTTTCTACACCAAATGTCTCTCTCGACCTTTGCTTGAAAATCGTCACACATTTTCACTCGGAGAAACTGCAGTACGTAA
>NW_017803989.1:51599-64876 GCF_001625305.1 Branchiostoma belcheri
AAAATGTAAAAGGTAGAGCAGAAACAGTACCCACCTGAAAGTTAGTGGTCCATCTTCTTCCTCTCTAGACCTCTTCCTCTCCAGCTTTCTCTTTACTCTTGTACGCTCTTCAACACGAGTGGCTTTGCACACCTACAGAAAAAGGACATGGTATGCAAAATCGATTTACTCTTGGAATGTATGTTTCCAAATAAAATTGTAAGTGTATTGTAAAAATTACAACATTACTAATGCAGGTGAGAATGAATGTACAAGTAAAACATGAGGTACACAATAATATCTAACCTACCTGGCACACTGTATGAATGCTCTGAAACTCTGCAGTTTCTCTGGAGGGATAGGAAGCGTGTCTGTTTCCCCACACTGCCAGCATACCAGTGGTAGAATGGTCAGTGCCCTAGACTTGACTCGCGCAGAGTAGTAATACACCTGGTGCACTACATGAAAGAGCCCTGCACAAAGCGGATGTGAAACAGAGAAATAAAAATCATTTTTCAAATAGGAAATTTTGTGAAATAATTTTTGCAAGATCTCACTATTAAAAAAAACACCCAACAGAAAATTAACAAAAAACTTGACATTAAGAAATGCATAATCTACATAAAACTACTGTAAATCATTGACAACTTTATTTTGTCTGTATCATAACACGTGTACGCGCCCCTCCCCATAAATTTTGCAACGGATACTGGATCGAAATCAGAAAAACAAAACAAACAAAAAAAATAAATGAAGTATTCTTACCTCAAAAGCTGACTTCTGCTGACAATCTTCGGCTTTAGTTGTTGCAGTTTTGTCAACAACAATACGGACAAAACAGCCGAACTGAGCTGAGAAGTGGCCTGACCCACTCTAAAGGCCACCTCAACTCAGCTCCCATTTCTCTCATCGAAAGGACGTCTGTCCGGGCGATACTCGCTGGCTGCCACGAGTCGCTCGTAAAGCTGGGCAAACGTTGCATCCCCCTCGCCAATGTCGATGGCATACCAGTCGACAACAACGCCTCCAGTTTGCCGTTTTTTCAAGAGGACACTGCCGCCATCTTGCAAACTTCGCGGTCTTTGTTATTGTAGCTAGTACGCATCTGCAAAAGGTTCATTTACGACATAATTGACGTTTTGCGGTAGTAAAAAGGAAGTTTTACGATAAGCCGCTCTTTTGCGGCATTCATGAGTCGGCAGTCTGTACCAAGTTCCAGCCGAAGTTCCGGAGTTCCGTGAAGCCTCAAAAGACATGATTTTTTTTCGGAGAACAGGCGAGTATCAATGCGCGTGCGGATGTCATCCAAAAAATTAAATCAGTGTAGCCTAATAAACGAAAAAAAAATCTGTGTTAACCCCTGACGGTGAGACATGTACATTTAAGATAACTACGGGAGATTTCTAGGGTGATACTTTAGCTCCTTATCTATTTATTATTGTGCTTGATTATGTGTTAAGACTTTCCCTTGATAGACATCAAAACAAAGGAATTGAAATCAACCCAAGACGAAGCCGAAGATATCCTGCCCAATTCTTAATTGATTTAGGTTTTCCTGATGATCTTGCCATAGTTGCAGAATTGATTAAATATACAGAGACTCTGCATACTCTGGACTTCAATGTGAGGAATCAAACACAGAATTCATCACAAATATCATGGTGCCACAAGAGCTCAGATTTTTGTCTGGGGCACTTATTCAAAGAGTTGAAAACTTCAAATATTTAGACTCTTACCTTCAAGACTCAAAAAAAAAGATTTTGAAACCAGAAAGGTCCTGGCTTGGGGAGCAAGTAATAAAGTCGTTAAAATTTGAGAATCTAACATTCCTAACAAATCAAAGGTCCAAGTCTTTCGTACCCCTGTAGAGCCATGGTGAGGAGACATGGACACTTACATGTCAACTTCAAAACAGATTAGATGGGACTTGCATTAAGTTACTGCGAAGGGCACAAAATATATCATAGACACAACATGCTACTATTCAAACAATATATGGAGGTCTTCCGAGGCTGCCTCAAAACCTCACCCACAGCAGGGTAACATTTGCAGGAAATTGTTATCGAGCTGAGCAGGAAAACGTTTCTTCTGTCCTTCTGTGGAAGCCAAGAGGTCGAGTACACTGTAGAAGTCTGACTTTTAATGATATCTTAACTAGAGACACTGGCATAGAACTCGAATACTTAGGAAATGTAATATTAGAGAGAACTGGAGAGTCATATGTCGTATGTATGTATGTATTGTAGACTTTAAAGTAATACCTGGTAGAGTAAGGATTATAATGAAAGATAATATAAACACGGCACCAGGTCAAAAACCATGGCAAAGAAAAACAGCTTAACTCAGTATCGACTATCAACCCCTCACAGTTTTCTCATCTAGTCTTGACAAACAGTTAAAATCGGGGCACCATTACAAAAAAGAAGCGATTGACAAAAAGTACTACATTGGGACTATTGGGAATTGCCGAAAATAGACAACCTCTTTTCAGCGAAAATCGGAAAATTAGTAGGCTTTAAGGATAGATCCACCTGCCCAAATCTCTTAGATTTAGAGATATATAGAAAAAAATGAAATAAGAAAATCTACTAAATCATAGACTAACAAAGCATCAGGTAACGACCTGATACGATATGTGTAAACCATGAAGGCGGCCATTTTGTTTGTTTTGTAAACGGGTCAGTCGACTGTGAAGAAAGCAATCCACACATCCCTGTGAAGTACAGAGTAGTCCGCCTGGGCGTCATGCACGGGTGGTCAACAACAAAAGAACCGTTTATGGTGCCAGGCAGGGAAATCTGAAAACATAGAGAAACAGACAGAAAAGTCGAGTTAGCACCTACTTTTATGTGGCAATAACCACAAACTACCATTTGGAAACGTTTTAATCAATTTACGCAGAATTCAATCTATGAAGTAAGAACCTTCGTCGCACGAAGTTACGTCTTTGATCTCACGCCTGATTTAAAATGATTGATGAACAGTAATTACAGAGCAGTTGCAACTGTTTGTGACGACTACATCTGATAAACATTAGCGGACAAACAGAGCATAGCAAACTTTTAGCAAAGTGATTTCTTAACTATAAACCTTCTATAAAATCAAAATTTCCCATGTACATCTCCTAGCCGACTATTGAAATTGGGAAAAGTCGACAATGGCCCATTACAAGTAAACTGTCCACGTCCTTGAGTGAAGGCCACCCAACATAACATCGTGTTGCGTGCTGCGAAATACATTTAAATGGGCTATTAACAAACATGTGGATTTCAGCATCGTGTCCCAATTCTGGGTTCTTCAGTCCCTCATTATTGTGAGTATATCCCCCAGGAAAACTATGAAAAACGCTTTCTGGCTTTACGTTTGTCCTGGTTAAATAGATGAAGATCAAATAATGATAAGGCCACACCTCTGAAAACCCCCAAACTAGTGCGCAACAATTCCGGAAAAAAATAAAAATGCTACTTAACTTACTTTTTTTGAGAACAGACGAAAATCAATGCGCGCGTGGATGTCATCCATAAACTTAAATCGGTGTGACCTAAGAAGTGCAGTGCGGAAATAGTGAGCTTGTAGCCTAAACGTCTTATCTTTCCGCAAAATACTCTAGTGGCTGTCGTTATACCCCCGTCACATTGCGCGTAAATCGATCGGCCGACTAGTCGGCGAGCTCTAAACGACATTTACGGCCGTAGAACGCCCGATGTTCCGTCGAGCATCGCGCGAATTTTCGGGATCGCCGGCGATTTTTTGGAGTCGGCCGAAGCTCGCTGACACGCGAAACATGTTCTTAACATCAGCGACTAGTCGCCGGCGATTTTTGAGGTCGCAGAGCTCGTTTCCAGCTCGCGCGTACCTCGAAATTAGCTCGCTCCTGTGCGGCCGAGAGTCGACCGATATTCGGACGTACATGTACATATATCCCACGAGTCTCGGCCGTATTTCGTCTTTGAAAATCGGGCGACGGTCGCTGAATACGGTCGACCCTCGCGCGAGCTTCGCGAAATGTTCGGACGACCCTCTTTCGTACCTAGACCGACTTGCGCAAAGTTTTTAAAATCGTGCGTGCTTCGAGCGAGCTTCGTGCCAGTGTCGGACGAAAGTTCTACGAGCCTCGGCCGAGCTCCTGTGAAGTTATTATTTATTCAGCACCTGTGACAAATATTTGAGATTGCATTGACAGTATACTGTGTAAAGTTTTACAGGAGCAACGTCCCATTGATTGTTAAAGTTATGTTTACGAGAAAGGATAAAAAAAGACAAAATCGTCCTTTTTGTCCTTTTGTTAAATCAACATTTGTTAATAAAAAAAAAACACTTTAAAAAGATGACGAGGTTTTAACTCTATGAGGCCAAATGCCTAGATTGTGACCTCTACTGATTGAACGCACATGAAATTCTTAACTCTTGTCCCTTTAAGAGGTGTCTGAAATAGGTGTCCTATTTCAGAAGATTGTATAATAAATTGACGTTTACACTTATTCATCCTGGAATGAAGTTGCCTTTTTTCTTAGGGTGCCCAAAAGAACGTCATGTGAATATTACTTACTAGTTGAAGTTTATATTGCATGGGTCTTTTTACCTCTGTCTACTTTGTTGACCTTGAATGGCTTGTTTACCGGAGGATTCATACTATTTTAGACAGAAGTATACAGGCAAAGTTTTAGAACAATATATCTTATTAGCTTTGTTCAGGTATCCGTGTATAAAAAGATTTTGATATAATAATAATAATAATTATGTCTTGTTGTAAGTTTTGGTTGAATGGTCTATAGATCGTGTGAGCATCGATAGATCGTCGACCGTAACTCGGGCGACGTACGCCCGTGTGTCGAGCGAGCTTCGGCCGACTCCTGTCTGGTTAAAAAGGTGGTCGTTGTGTTAACCAGACGGTAGTGTAAATTTGTGGCTCTTGTGGTAGTATTTGAGTTGGATCCTTCACAGAATCCCTGTTTGTATTTCTATTTTATTCTGCCAGTCCGCTCCATTACTTTGCTTAAAAAAATATAACGACAGGTCAAACATAAAAATTGGTTAAACTATTCATTTTTGGTGGATACACGGCCTTGATTCTTCTGCGTGCCATATCACAGGGACTTCATTTTCATAGCTGTATTGCCAAGCGGTCGCCCGAGCCTCGCACAATGTGACGGCGACGATTTTCAAGGCAAAAATACGCGTGATCGTCGGTCGATCTCAAAATCGGCCGATCTTTCGGCGATTGACAAATACGGCCGAAGCTCGTCGACAATGTGACGGGGGTATTATGAACTAACTCACTAAATAAGCTCGGGAAGACCATTGTGACACGTTAAAAAGTCATTATCTAAGCAAAAATTCTTCCTAATCCTACATGGTATGGCTTTAAAGTCATTAAAGGAGAGTCATTAAACTTTTGTTTCAAATTTAGCTTTTTCGGGCGACTAGAAATGGCAATACGACGATAGATGGTAGCTTCGTCTTTTTTCCTGACTTGTGTTTTGGTGCGATGTAACTTTAAATAGAAGGATTCGGTGCCCAGGGCGACGCACTGAATAAGTACTCCCCACCGTGGCTTATCCAGCAGCTTGAATAGTGAATTGACCCCCAAAAATACATAAACTAATAAACATCCTAGACTGTCGCAGCCCTAGAAACAAAAGGTATGGACAGATTAGCATAATAACGGTCACTAGTTTGAATATGTTTCTACCACGGCGGTCTGTCACTACAGTATTCTTTCCCATTGCTAGGCGCAAAGTGTATCGGGTTACAAGACGCTATTTTTGGCCTGTTTTGGACTACCAGTAAAACATTTGAAAATAAACAAATAGTATTTAGTGGTAAATTTCTTCAAATTGAATAGAATTATAGTCTTAGCATCCTTTTAATGTTGGCTTTTTATTGTTACATCACTGATTGTTTTTAAATTTCACTCAGAAATACGATTATTTTCGGGTTTCCGAGCACAAGTCATGTTATGTTTTTAGGCAAACATCGTTCTTTGTATTTTTCGACGACTAGGAATAAGATCAAAAATCGTGTTTTAGGGATTTTTCAATTCCTGATTTTAAGTGTAGTTTTTGTCTACATATGGGTGAAATTGCATTTTTTGACATTTTTCTCACTAAAGTACCCATAATTCAAAATTGAGGCCATTTTTTAAAAATCCCTAAAACACCATTTTTGGGACAACTGTTACAGTCATTTTTAGCCGTAAATGGGGTATGGTTGACTCTCCATGTTTCCAGGTTTGAACGAGTTTTGCAGACATGTCTTATCACCTAAAAGTGTGCATTGTGTTATTCATACACGTGTAAAGAATCATTACAGTATTCAAGGTAACCCAAGGATACGACAGTAGCTTCGCTAAATGTTACATGTCCACAAAAAATGATAGCGGACATGTACTGTCCAGGAAACTGTATCTGTTGAAAAGTGTTGTATTTTATCTGTTGCGAGGCACGGAGGCAGAAGGGCTTGTTTTGCCGCTTTATTGTAAATGACCGCAGGTGACCCCGAAATAGAACGCGGGTTCGATTCGAATTGCCCAGATCGAACACGATCGAACGCTGTTCGGATTCTATGAAATGTGGGAACTTTGCAGCCAAGATTTGACCACCGTGTACACTGTTTTCAAAGTAACAATATCAAACCGTGTAAAATGATCGAGATAGTTGTAACTGAGTCATATCATCAAGAAAAGAGTACCTGCAACATTCAGTTTCTGGGGAACCGACTTTGTCGTCAAATTTCTTCTTTTTTTAAATGCCCTGTCAAAGTTTAATCAAATTGTTTACATGTAAAATGCCAATCTCACAACTGAATTAGCTTTGATAGCTAGTAAGTGTGTCTTGAAATATGGCTGGTAATTGTGATGTCAATTTGGTAGTATGAGAAAACAGTATAAATGTAGACTCTGAAGCTCTGTTAGAACTGTTCACGCTAACTGGTGGCCAATCAAAGAATATCAGAGTACTAACTAACCTCTTTCCCTGCAATAAAAGTCCATCATTTTGACTTTTCCGAACTTAAAAAGTAATACTGTGTAGTCAAGTTTTCTCCCTCTTCCCTCCACCGGGTTAGAGCTCTAAAATAAGTACCCTTCGATACTTTCTAAGAGGTATTATAGATCAGGTATTGCCTGCTTATAGTTGAGTACATGATTGTTAGATTGGCCCGTATTGATCATATTTTGAAGTAAACAGTGAGTTTTTTTTCCTCCAGCATCTCAATATCTTTCTGCTTTCTCTGGATTTAATAGAATGGACTTTTTGCAATATGAACCATACGCGTGTTTTTTTTGCATATGCGTGTTCTCTCTTTTGAAGAACCTCGAATTTTTACCGAAAAAATACAGATATTTATAAAAAAAACAGAAAACTTTGAGAAATAATAGTAAGTTACATGTTTTAGATCCTTAAAAATGGCTTATGCAATATCGTCTGGCATCAATTCATTTCCCAAAACTTGTACACTTAAAAAAAAGTGACGGCTGTAGTTTGACAAATGCGCTAATGAAAACACACTAACGCACGCTTTGAATCTAACTAAAACATGTGAAATGATATTTTACATGTGAATCCTACCGTTATAATGTATAAGTATAAAGTTTACAAATACGACAGGTTATTTCAATGATTTAAAAGTTCTTCAAGTTTCCTAAAATCTCGAGTAGACTACATTTGGTNTATCACCCAAAAGTGTGCATTGTGTTATTCATACACTTGTAAAGAACTATTACAGTATTCAAGGTAACCCAAGGATACGACAGTAGCTTCGCTAAATGTTACATGTCCACAAAAATGATAGCGGACATGTACTGTCCAGGAAACTGTATCTGTAGAAAAGTGTTGTATTTTATCTGTTGCGAGGCACGGAGGCAGAAGGGCTTGTTTTGCCGCTTTATTGTAAATGACCGCAGGTGACCCCGAAATAGAACGCGGGTTCGATTCGAATTGCCCAGATCGAACACGATCGAACGCTGTTCGGATTCTATGAAATGTGGGAACTTTGCAGCCAAGATTTGACCACCGTGTACACTGTTTTCAAAGTAACAATATCAAACCGTGTAAAATGATCGAGATAGTTGTAACTGAGTCATATCATCAAGAAAAGAGTACCTGCAACATTCAGTTTCTGGGGAACCGACTTTGTCGTCAAATTTCTTCTTTTTTTAAATGCCCTGTCAAAGTCTAATCAAATTGTCTACATGTAAGATGCCAATCTCACATATGAATTAGCTTTGATAGCTAGTAAGTGTGTCTTGAAATATGGCTGGTAATTGTGATGTCAATTTGGTGGTATAAGAAAACAGTATAAATGTAGACTCTGAAGCTCTGTTAGAACTGTGCAAGCTAACTGGTGGCCAATCAAAGAATATCAGAGTACTAACTAACCTCTTTCCCTGCAATAAAAGTCCATCATTTTGTCTTTTCCGAACTTAAAAAGTAATACTATGTAGTAAAGTTTTCTCCCTCTTCCCTCCACCGGGTTAGAGCTCTAAAATAAGTACCCTTCGATACTTTCTAAGAGGTATTATAGATCAGGTATTGCCTGCTTATAGTTGAGTACATGATTGTTAGATTGGCCCGTATTGATCATATTTTGAAGTAAACAGTGAGTTTTTCCTCCAGCATCTCAAAATCTTTCTGCTTTCTCTGGATTTAATAGAATGGACTTTTTGCAATATGAACCACACGCGTGTTTTTTTTGCATATGCGTGTTCTCTCTTTTGAAGAACCTCGAATTTTTACCCCAAAAAAATACAGATATTTATAAAAAAAACAGAAAACTTTGAGAAATAATAGTAAGTTACATGTTTTAGATCTTTAAAATGGCTTATGCAATATCGTCTGGCATCAATTCATTTCCCAAAACTTGTACACTTAAAAAAAGTGACGGCTGTAGTTTGACAAATGCGCTAATGAAAACACACTAACGCACGCTTTGAATCTAACTAAAACATGTGAAATGCTATTTTACATGTGAATCCTACCGTTATAATGTATAAGTATAAAGTTTACAAATACGACAGGTTATTTCAATGATTTAAAAGTTCTTCAAGTTTCCTAAAATCTCGAGTAGACTACATTTGGTGTTTCTGTATCCGTTTTCGCGTATAGCCGGTATAACCGCCCTTCGGCGTAACACAGTAGCTTCACAGGCACTCGACGCGGCGACAGCTGAAAACATTACACCAAACGACACGTTACATGCAAATTTTGCATATTTGATTGCTGAAGTTGTTTAGTGATGATGTCCTAACTGTGCTCGAAGGCAGCTAGTTCCTATCTATGATCACGGCGGTCAATTTCTAGGCTAAAGTTTCCAATTCTACGGAGGTGTATCAGGTTACCGGGGTTCCACGCGCGGCTTCTGTGGAGCCAGTCTCAACGGTCAATCTTTTTTTCTCAAAATAAGAAACAGTTTGACATGGACTATTTTGTCAGAATAAATGTAAATCCGAACTGCATATAACTCAATGTTTTTTTGTTTTGTTCACAGCGTCGAAATGTGTGTGAAATAACCCTCACGCTTATTCTACAACATATCGATATAATCAAAACAACTGATTTAAACTGGCCCCAAAAATTTCTTACAAAATCCTCAGTTTTCGCATGTTATGAAACATTATAACAAAATTGAGATTTGAGTCCGGTAGTAGGCAAGTTGTGTGGCCCCTTTCAAAGTTGCCCATGCAGAATCTTGCAGCTTCGTTCTGTAACCTTTCCTAGTTCTCTTTGTATATGTATCTTATACTGTGGCGGCATATTATAGGTTTAGTCTTACAAGCGCCGTGTATGCAAGTGATTTTACTCTGACTGGCCATGACCACAGGTTGCGCTTAAAGAATACGCTTGCACTATATAAGCACCCAATAAATTCGGCTAACGTAAACTACCAGGCCTCATTCTATCCCTGACTACCGTGGTGGTAACATGGGGGTAACACAGGGCTCGCCTTGACTAAGACTCTTCAAGACTCTTTGGGTTCGAAACATATCGACAACAGATAAGGAATTGATATACAGCTGTACATAGAAAAGTTGGCCTCATCTAACCAAGAATATAAACTGTAATGACAACACTGTCTTGCCAAGGTTTGCCCGGTAGTGTGACTTCTATAGTTCTAACAGAGCTCCCCAGTCTACATGTATACTGTGGGTGGTTTTCTCATGCTACCAAATTAACACCACAATTACAAGCCATATTTCTAGACACACTTATTATCGAAGCTAAGTTGTTAGGTTGACATTTTACATGTAGACATCTACAATAAGACACTTTGCTGAAACTTTGACAGGGCAGTTTGAAAAGCTGAAATTTGACCACAAGGTTGGATTCCAGAAACTGAATGTTGCAGGTACTCTTTTTCTTGACAATGTGACAAAGTTACAACTATCCCGATCATTTTGCACGGTTTAATATTGTTACTTTGAAAACAGTGTAGAAAAACTCCAAAAAATGACCAGTATTATGCTAATCTTCCCATGCCTTTCGTTTCTGGGGCTGAGACAGTCTGGGATGTTTATGACTTTATGTATTTATTGGGGTTAATTCACTATTCAAGCTGCTGGAGAAGCCACAGTGGGGAGTACTACCTTAGTGGTGAATTCTTCTGTTTAAACACTCCTAATGTCTGTTTGGACTTAGCAGTGACATGCGTGCCCCACTTCAGGCTACTTGTCAATGTAACACCCAGATAGGCTGGGTTTTGTTGTAGCCAAAGTTTGACCACAGAACTGGTAGCTAGTTACATTTATAGTTCATTTGTTTGTTATATGCATAATGTAGCATATTTGCTTCATACTTATTGTTATTGTAAAGGAAAGTTAGTTTGTTAATTTGAGGATTAGAAGATCAGATACATTTTGCCCATTAGCACCTATTTATTATTTTTAACAAACATTTTTGTATAAGGTCAGTAAAGGTAGAGAAGGGCGGCTTAGGATAAGCATTACATTTTATACGCCTCTGCAATATAAGGTTAGGAATAGGTGGCATTTATCACAATTGATTGGTATTTGGTAATACTCTATACATAACACCTTAAAGTAGTGAGCTTAAAAGTACTCACGGCGTTTTTGATAAACCTCATCAGTTGTTAATTTATCAGCCATCTTGTGACCATTATGTATTACTTACTTATCTCTTTTTACGCTAAATATTGTTGTAGGTTAGTTGTTTTTTTTACAGTTCCCATATCCATACATTTACACACATTTATACACATCATGAAACATATCCGTCTACCCGACCTTACGGCAAAACCCGGGCATGGCGATAGGTAGGGAAATTCTCGGTTCTTGTCCCTTGGACCTATTATAAATTTTGTATAACACTTTAAAAGGTATACAGAATCTAGCAGTTCATACCATTTATAAAGATGTACCCATCAGGCCCGGTAATGTATGAAACCAGTGCAGTGGACAACATTTTGTTATCAAGTCTATCTCTGAGTCATGTACATTCCACACCCTGCTATTTTCTTGTCGATTTATCTAATGCAAGATATAAAAATTTCCAACTCTTTAAAAGTTTTTTTTTTACCGAGCTGGGTTTCGGACTGCTTCGTAATGTTAATTGAGTTCGTCGTCGGTAGACTCTTACGAAGTCAGGCTCGGAGACTGTGCTTTATAATGTAGCTTTTTTTCTTAGGGCATAACGATTCTACTGGTATTCGGGTTCTTGCTTTTGAATAATAAGGCATTTTCTTTTATATTTCACTTCGTTTTAAAACACATTGAGTTACGTTTTACCTGCCATAAATTGTTGTGCACTAACCTTGACTTGACTTAAAACGATTGGGTACGACGCTACAAACCTCACAGCGGTACTGTGCTAGTGGTTCGTACACTACAACAGACAAGATGTCTGTCGCCCGACAGGAGCACTGTTTACCAGTGTGGTGACGCAGTAGCTACGTACGCAACAGTCATAGAAATATCAGAAAAAAAACTCAGCTATGTTTTGAAAGCCACTTGGAAAGACTTAATGCGATAAATTTACAAATTTAGTAGCAAGAGCAAGTAGACAACATGGATTTGTCAAGTCCTTTGCCAAATACAAGATAGACATCATTTGTATCCAAAGCAAGAGCATAGAATTGTTCACCCTTAAACTAAGATTTGTCACATCAGAATTGACAACTATCACCTTATTAAAGCTTCGACTAACAAGAACACACAACAATCCACCAGAGGAGGAGTCGGTCTGCTACTCTCTCCGAAAGCATCAGACAAGCTGCTTAAAGTGAAGAGGATCAGTGACAAAGTACTGACTGCGGAGTTCGACCATAGAATAGTTTCCTGCATACCTGTCTCAGTCTTAGGGCTACTAAGAATTCATCGCTCTCAAACCCTATGAAACAGATAGACTGGAGAGCAGTAACAGGGAACCCCACCATGAAACAACATGCTGCACCATAGCTTGAAGGGAAAAATCGATTTGATACTATGGCAGATTCTTCTGACGACATTGAAATCAATAACTTGACAGAGGCTACAGAAAAAAAAACAGCTCTCTCTTTAATACCCAAGAAAAAGAAATCAAAGTCATGTCCCCTGAGTTCTCACACCGTGGTTATTATAAACGTAAAGAAGTGATTGTGGCAAATCATGTGTGGAAGAATAAAGCAACTAGAACCAGTTACAGAAATCTTACTAGGGCCCAGAGACACTTGGATGAAACTTATGCAAGCAATGAAGCACAGTACTGTCACAAAAACATGATATTGCCTGGAAAACAATCAATGAATTAACCAGCCGGAAATCCAAACCATCAGTCAAGATAATGGGGGTGAGGGGATCTCCGAAAGAGACTAGAACAAATCGGTTATCACGCTTTAAGTTCCTTGTAGGGTCAACCTCAAGGACTCCGTCTAACCAACAAGTAAAGATGACTCCTGTGGTGGAAGTAGACATGCCTGTAGCCAGGATCTTTAATGGGTGGGGGGTTCTTCCAACTGCTTGAGGAATCAGCTTGTGGCGTAGGCCAAAGGCGCGAGGTTCCTAGGTGGTCCGGGGGCATGCTCCACCGGGAAATTTACAAAAAAATGAAATGCTCCACCGGGAAATTAAAAAAAATTAACCTTCTGAAATGAAATTTGCTTCGTTTTCTAGAGGATTTAGTAGAAAAAAACAGAGGTAACTATTTTTGATGGCAAAATGAGCAGTTTTCCCTACGATTTCTGCCTCGCTGGTGACACGAATCAGTCCATCTTTAAAAAAAAATATCAGGGTCGAAAATTTACATAAAAAGTAAACAGATAAAAAGTAAACCAAAAAGCGGACCTTTCAGCCTTGTGGAGAAATTCGT
>NW_017803989.1:65933-93870 GCF_001625305.1 Branchiostoma belcheri
CACACCTCCTTGCAGAACGACTGAAATGTGTTGAAATGATTAGGTTTATAGCCCATTGAAGTTTTCGACTGCCTGCAGAGGTTGGGTTTGGTGGAAAAAAAAATTCAGTGCAAAAGAGAAACCCCGATAAAAAAAGCCTAAAAACACGCTAAAAATACCCCCAAAACCCAAACCTCTGCTTGGAGAGTACGACGTTAAGGCTTTAAGTCTTAAAAAGACCACATCTCGTGTTTGAAACGTGTGATAAAATAGGTGCCAGTAACGCAAAGAAACCAAATTTGTTTACAGACGAATATTTCAAATCCTGTCTATGACTTTATCAACTTGGTGAGATACATTTGTACCCGTTGGCTGCTGTAAACTCCCAACCATTCTGGGTAATTGGCTACATTTTCACCCTGGTATCCTTTGATCCCTGATGTTATCCATACAGACCAAACAGGATTTCTATCAGTGACAATATTTGGAAAATGTTATAGATAATTGGATGATATAAGGAGGAAAACATAAGGGATTGTTACTTATAACTGAATTTGATTTTTGTTTGTTTCTTGATTGCAGCTTTCCATACCTTTTGTACAGAATGGAGGGAACTCCAAGGAAGAGCAAGCCTATACCCTTAAAAAACATCATGTATGTTTCTGTTATCATCAAACATTTCTAAAACAGCACTTCATCGTTTAAGACACCAGTAGGTATAATATGTCACATGTCTTTAATATTGGGCCTGGTGTTGATTTGTCGAACTGTACAGATCACGTATGAGTACAATTAAAAATCAGACAGTTGCAGATATTATGGATTGTTGTTGTAAAGAGCAATTTTAGGCATTTTTTTCTTATTGATATCTAAATAATTCGAATTCTTTATAAACTCGTTTTGAGTCGTGTGGTGCAATGGCAGAGTGCTCGGCTCGGAGCTAAAATGTCCTGGGCTCGGAGCCAACATGTCCCGGGTTCGATTCCTGACATGCCAACGGCATTTTACACGGCTATCCTCACTTTGCTCGAATGAAAATATGCATTGTTCTGCTCTGTATTTGTTTCTATGTGTAAGACACAACACCTGTCTGAATCCCACGTGTTTTGTACTGTTGCAATTTCAAATAAAATCAAATTTTCCTTGCGTGTTGTTGAATGAGAACAGTATCTCAGTGCAAATCATTGTCTGTTGTGTTGATACAATAGTAGATAAGGTGGGGCATACGAAAGTATGTAAATACATGTCAACGCTGTTGTATACATGATATATAAATGCATGTTATCGCTATTGTATGCGTGATGTGTCTTTTGTTTACAAAACAGCTACATGTCGTGTTAATTTTGTCCTCGTGTATCTATTACCAAGTGCCTATCTTTGAATGTGCTTTACTTGGCCTGTTTGCAATATTGTCATGTTTCTGAATGGTAGGTAACTTCTGGAATTTCTATTCCATACGAATTGTTGTTTTAGGGATAATTTTTTAATTACCAACACATTTCATGTTATCCTCCTCATGCCCGAATGTTGACGTAACGTCGGCTTGACAGATATGTTTAAGGGTGTGCATAAATGATGCAGCATTGTACGTAAAGGAGATGCAGAGAAGAATGCATTAATGTGCAGCCTGTTGTAATTAGAACATGCACTGTAATTCTTCACGTAGAAAATCTTTAAATTGCGTTCTATATATGGTCACCATCCGGCAGACACATAACTAAGGACAGGTTCATCTAAAACTTCCTCAGCACTTTTCAGATCAGTTACTCTGTTAGGTACTGATTATGTACTGCATCGCCGGATTCGCAGTCGTTCACAATAAACAAAACGTCGTTGCTGGTATCAATCTTACAAGTAACAAGAATGAAATATAGACTCATAGCACCCGGAAAGATTTCGATAAAATTGAAACGCTGTGTCGTATGTTACTGACACACATTAGTAAGATTGACAAACTTTTAGGTTTTGATATAGATTCCTGGCGTAGCTTTAGATGATGCTGTTGTCAGGTTCTTAACAGAAACATTTCTTATTCAAAATAGTTAACCAACTTTAGTTAACCTGTGACGTTTTCAGAATCATATCCAGTTGCTTGAGTAACTGCTTTTTGGCAGCTCGCTTAGAGTTTATGACTTCTGCAATATTTCTGATTTCTTGTATAATGTGTCTGTCTTATATATGAGTTTTGTGCACTGCAGTAATGCTAGTTGGGTACATTGCTCCAAAAGTTTCGCAAAAAGTTGATAAAAAAGGAATGAAAAAACGTTTATGTCGATATACAAAAAATAAACTACTCTTAGTTGTTTAGATATTTATAATATTTACAACAATTAAATAATCTTCTGATCTGACGTCTGGCTCATGATGATAGATGTACTGTAATTTAGTTTAAGAAAAGTTTCAGTTGTCTAAAAAAGGCATCTGGTATAAACTCATGCCGTCCTTACAGAACAGCTGGTATGAGTCATAGCGTCTAGCTCAGGGCGCTTTTGTACAGATTAAATGAGCTTGGTTGGTTGGATGATTGATGAGATAGGGAGACCTTGAAGGCCAGTGTGTAGTCTGACATGTTATCGCAGTTTGGTAGGTCTAGATCTGCTGTAAACAGATGTACAACATATCTGTATATAGAGAATTAAATCCATACCACCCCGCCACAGTGTCCAGCAGTCTTCCCAAACCAATATATTGCTTAAGTTTATAGAGTCATGGAGTCATTACACCTGTAATATGTAACACAAAGTTACGAACACTTGGGGTAAAATGCACCATTTCCTCACTGCGCTTTATATTATCATTGAAATGTCCCCAGCAGTATAACGTTATGTGGCATGGTTTATCTAGAATACTGAACTTACACAAATCCTGCAGGTACGTCCGTGCTGGTCTTATCTATCAGGAGTCAGTCCCTTTACAAGGTTAACATTGCCTTTTTCTGACATTACAGTCCAACATGTCTGTAGAGACCACTGAAGAGGATTAAGCAATTCGGCTACAATAGGCAGGTGGTCTTTATATACAGAGAGAGGAACCTAACACTAGCCTGAAGCGGGAAAGGCTAAAGTTTTCATCAATTTATTCTTTATTGACATATGAAATCTACATATTAATGTTAAAGTAGATATCCTAGTTGGCAAACATATGAAAAGTTTCAACATGTTTTTTTTAAATCTGAAGTTGTTGAGCTGTTACAGAAATATTTACCAGAAAAATCCCCCCATACAGCATTACATATACCGCAATAAAAGCAATAAATCATGTAAAATAAGATGAAAAGAATCTGAAAGAAAACATATATTTTCCGTTGACAAGGAATGACCTGTTCTTCCGCCACAACGACGCCATGTTGGAAATGTCTTGGCTCTTCTCTACTGCCACAATATTGACACATTTTTACGATAAAGTCATGATTAATATCTAAAAAAACAGGAGCCCTATCCGGCTATATGGTACTACAGGGTACCGACTGAGTAACGGGTTCCTCACTGGCCGCCCAGTACGGAACTCGCGGGGAAAATAGCGTCGGCAGTCGGGGCCCTGTGCGGAAGGAAACAGGAATTCTAGAGCTGAGTCTTGACTCGGCACTCGTTGTCCAGTGCTAAATTCCACTCGGCATGCGCTTGCCAGTGCTCGGAGGCCGTTCACCACCGGATAGCAAGTGCCGAAGTACCTAAGAAATGGGTTTTTCACTGGATCGTTCCGATGCTCGGTGACTCTTGACCCTGGAAGCCGAGTTCTCAAACCATTTCGGCCTTTTGCTTCTGGTGCTTACGTTAGCTAGCCGTGCGGCGTACAGTACAGTATCGTAGGCCGCGTCTATTTCTGTGAAAATGTATGGGAAGACGCGTGCAGTCCTGTCCTGCCGAGCNGATAGGTCATGTTGACCTAACTGACTTTAGCTGGATCGCTAGCTTGTTTGTGAAAAAAAAATTCAGACAATCGCGTCTTTCTACGTACTCTAAAGGTTCAGAGATCAAAAGAGTATAGTAGTATGTAACTATGGGTGTCATTCAATCAAGGTCGAGGACTGTTTACTGCTAAAATGGTCTAGGTGAGATTCCCTGTCATAACTGAGTCAAATAAATGGTTTTGCCTTTATTGTGGTTGAAAGAAGGTTTTATCAGTCTTGGAAGCCCATCAACTAACTTGTACCTTGATTGGTAGTTGCACATATTACACTAGGATTAAATATTGTTAACACATTGAGAAAAGATTACCTACATCAGTGGGATAGTTCAATGGGAACACGCATCGTCGCAAATACAAGGATGTTCTCGGGAAGATCATGTTGATATATAAGATTGTCTAAACCATGTTTAAAGGCTTCTAAACATCTGCAATAATTAAGATTGTTGTTATTTAAACGTGTTGCTGTTTCAAAAGCAAGTATGGTCGACACAAAGCTCAAATCGAAGTAAACTTTAAAACACCGATTTAAAGGTATTTAGCATAATTTTTAAAAAATGATGCTGTAAGGCATCATCACAACAAAGAAAGCAGTTGACAAAAACGCAGTATATACTTATGGGACTATTGGGAATTGCCAGAAAATTGACAACCTCTTTGTAACGCAAATCTGAAAAGGATTAGTAGGCTTTAAGGATAGCTCCACCTGCCCAAATCTCTTAGATTTAGAGATATAGAAAAATGAAATGAGAAAAGCTACTAAATTATAGACTAACAAAGCATCGGGTAACGACCTGATACGTTATGTGTAAACAGGAACGCGGCCATTTTGTTTGTTTTGTAAACGGGTCAGTCGGCTGTGAAGAAAGCAATCCACAAATCCTTCTGAAGTACAGAGTAGTCTGCCTGGGCGTCATGCACGGATGGTCAACAACAAAAGAACCAGTGCTGCCAGGCAGTGAAATCTAAAAATATAGAGAAGCAGACAGAAAAGTCGGATTAGCACCTACTTTAATGGGGCAATAAACACAAAATACCATTCGGAAACTTTTCTTATTAATTTACGCTGAATTCAACCCAAAAGTTATAACCTTTCTCGCACGAAGTAACGTCTTTGATCTCACGCCTGATTTAAGCGTCTAGCCCAGGGCGCGTTATCGTAGCGATTTAATTAGACGGAAAGGTCTCGAGGGTCAGCGTGTGGTATGTGGCTCACTGATGTTATCGGGAATTGGTAGATTTAGATGTACAGAGAATTGAATTCATGTCACTACGCTGAAAGACTATAACAATTTTTCACGGATCAAACTGTTTTCCAGCGCATATCTATTGCGTCAAATTATAAAGACATGGATAACTAACAAAATGTTCAGAAAACTTTGCGTAATATTTCCGCACTGTACTACTTATTATTATTAAGTTAAACATCTCATCTCTAAAGCTGTATGATTATATATGGCGTTGATTTTTAGAGAAGTTACAGAAAACCTGAATGTTATTTGTACTTATTCAAATGTTGAAATGCTGTCACCACTGGTAGCGACTAGATATAAGCCAAACCATGGACCCTATTATTGCTTTCTTCACTTTCCCACTACACTATGCCCCCCCCCCCAAAAAAAAACTCAAATAAAAACAACCACACTAGGTTTCATCGATGACTTAGAAATGGTAGCTGCCACCTGAGAAGATATGAAAACTTTAAAAGCAGCCTAAAACGTAGTAATTTAATTACACCAGTAGTTAGCTGACTGGTGAAGCCGGATAGCCAGGCCGTCTGATCAATTCAGATCGCTCCTGTCACTATATTTATATATTCTTGTACGTCGTGCGAGGTGGTTTATACATGTCGCCAAGTTCTGTAACCTACGTTTCCGTTCAAGTAAAACGGTCGTGAAGTTCAGATAAAAGCCACATAAAAGACAATAAATCGCCGCTTCGATGAGAGAAGAAGCGCCCCTTACCGTACAAAGTGTTTTACAGTCATGACTTTAACCTCCGTTCCTGGTGTGTGTTACCTCCAACATTTCTTCCTTTACCAGGCATGGGAGTTCTTCTGCTCTCTTGCTCCTAAATAATGATGCTAAAAACTGCAAATCTTTTCGGAGAGAAGTAGAAAAAACTGTGTTGTTGTTACCTCCGTTACCGGTAATCGAGATTACACCTGTGGCGAAAAACAAAACAAGGGAACAGACTATTCTGCTTAAGAATGTAAAATACGTTATCCATCTTTTGATGGTTAGTTTAAGTGATATGGAAAACTGCCTTTCTATACTTCAAAGAAGTGAAGTTTTCTCTTAGATTTTTCCTCTAAAAATCAGAGCGCAATGAATTACAACTTGACGACGCTTGTCTGGTGAGGTCATGTTTACTGACAGGATGTAACTTCCGTTACTGTTTTTCCCCTATTTGCTGTACTTTACTGCTCCTAAGCTGCACCTAGTCGCTAATTTATTTATGTTACGGGTGTTATAAGACACAAATGATTCTAATCAATCGAGGTTAAATATCATTGCAAAACTATTATTTTGCCTTTTAAGTAATCGCCAAAAAAGTCAAAATGGAACTTCGGTATCATCTTATTCCTAGAAACTAAACCTGCTAGAAGTATAACATATGGACGCCTAAACTAATAGCTTTTGAGGTGATGCCATAAATGCAAGGTTTATTAACCCCTATTTTCCTTTGTTTACTCATACATCAAAGTTCATATATTTTCTGTAACTTCATATATAAAACAAGCTGTCATTTTGTGCCGATACTAGGTTGAGATTGTTTTCCTTAAAAGTAAAGGTGTGTCTCAAAAAAACTTTTTCGACCCTAAAAATGTTTTTTTTATGAGAGTTTCTTCTTGTTAGTAAATACATGGAGATGCGGTCAGTTAGAACCCCTGACCCCATTTCATGTAGGAAAATGACACATGGCTTACTCGATATGGTCACAAGAGGGCCGGAAAATACCATATTAAAATACCTGATAACAGGTTCCTCTAAAAACGTGCTGATCAGTGTTTTGTACTTTACGGATCGGTTTTACGTTGAGACGTTAAGTGCAAAACCTTTTCCTATAGCGATCATTAGTGACAGATGGGCTATTTCTTAGAATTACCTTATCTTTTACAGGCGAAAATAATTTCATGCTTTAGACTTTATTTATTCTTACGTTTTAACCGTCAAGTTGCTATCCAAAGTCTTGTAAGATTGATTGATAAGGGTTTTAATGATCTCAAATTCAAAAATTTTCTATCTATGCGTAATGAAAAGTGGTTTGCACAGAATAATTTGTCAAGAATACCAAACCAGCGTAAACTGGCAAAATGTATTTAATCTTTATCTTTTTAAACTCATCCCGATAACATGGATAATCACATTTTGTTTCTTTACGTTATTGATCTAGATCTTAGAACAAATATCAAATGGTAAATATGGTAAGTTGTCCAATACAACTTAAATTTTCTATTCGTGGGGTGGGGTCGTGTGACGTAGCGGCAGAGTGCGCGACTCAGAACCTAGAGGTCCCGGGTTCGAGTCCTGACATGCCACTGATCTTGTGCCCTTGGGAAAAACACTTTACACAACTTTCCTTACTTCGCTCAGGTGAAAATGAGTATTGTCCTGTCATGTATTTGTCTCCTGTGTTGGTGGTGGCATTAATATAAGAAAATAAAATAAAAAAATAAAAAAATTCTATTCATGAAACAGCTGACGATCCCTGCCATGGAAAGCATTACGCTGTTTTATAACTACAAAAAAGGCCTACAAAACATGAGGAAGTAGACGCTTCAGTCTTCGTCTTTTAGGGTACTGAACAAGAATAAAAGGGTCCATGATTTTTGAAAGAGGTTCATATATTTCCTATGCCTGTAACCTTTAGATTAGCGTCAGTGCTCCATACACATATCGTTTGTACTTGTGAAGCTCTTTGCAGGCCCTGAACTGCATTGTGAGTTTACACCAACTAAAAAAAACTTATCTTCGCATATTTACGGTCATTTCTGCAGACTGTATAACTCCCTTTTCAAACACGAGTATGTTTACCTGCAAGGTCACTGGCATGTAATTCGACCTGGCTTTTAAATAACCCGAGCGTACAGAATACTATGAGCAGGATTTGAAAAAAAAAATCAACAACAACCCAAATACTTCATACCCAGTTGAAAATATTATGACTTTTTTGTAAGTTTGTAAGAACCTACAGTCAAACTTGTCGGTAGCAGGCACTCAAGTGACTTGGCCGAAATGTCTTTTGAGAAAAAGTACCTGCCCCAAACAGGGTTGGTCATACGAATGATCGGAACATGTACATGCCTCTGGTAATAGGCTTATGTAAGTATACATGTAATACATGTACTGTTCCTTAAACAGTAAACAATACTTCATTTTTTTCTGCATTAAGATTCCTACAGGCTGGTTCAGTCGGTTCTTTTAAAGGTTAGGTAATCACAGAAGAATAATGATAAATCTTTATTTATGTTCATGCCCATAGAACCTTGCTTAGATCAAACAGCCAGCATGGTATGTTTTTGTTAGGTTTTTGGTTAATTTCCACCTTTTGCAGGAGATAAAGGTAAGTTTAAACCACGTCGACATGTTAAAATCATGACAACGTCATTGGAATAAAATAAACTTAAGTATACTTTGCCAACAAGAAAATACTTTAGGACGAGCATAAGTTCATCTATACTCGGTCCGTTTATTACTCGATCACCGACATACACATTAAATAACGACGTTTACACAAAGCCCTGCATTACACAGATCTATTTGGGAAAACTTTTATTCAGGCAAATATTGGACTTTAAATAGGCGGCTATTATACTGGATGGATTCTACTGAGAGAAGTATGAAAAACAGGACACCATGCAGAATAGTGTCGAAAGGCTTCGATACGTCCACGAAACAGGTCAAGAAGAGAGTCGAGAGAAGTTTTTTTGCAACCTTTTTGCGGTTCAGTTTTCTAAATTTTGCTTGGTTGAGATTGAAAATCGTTTTCAAAACAGTCATCTATCTTTTGTTTGAAATCGAGATGAATAACTTTTAGACAGCTTGACATTTTAATACCCGGATAGTTATCAGTCTTATGTTCCTGACTCCTGTTTGATACTTTTATACCAGTGTTTACTTCACGTGTTTGTGTCAGATATCTGACTCCTGTTTGATACTTTTATACCAGTGTTTACTTTACGGGTTTGTGTCAGATATCTGACTCCTGTTTGATACTTTTAGACCAGTGTTTACTTCACGTGTTTGTGTCAGATATCTGACTGCAGGTTTGTTACTTTTAAACAAGTGTTTACTTTACGTGCTTGTGTCAGATCTCTGACTCCTGTTTGTTACTTTTAGACCAGTGTTTACTTTACGGGTTTGTGTCAGATATCTGACTCCTGTTTGTTACTTTTAGACCAGTGTTTACTTTACAGGTTTGTGTCAGATATCTGACTGCTGTTTGTTACTTTTAGACCAGTGTTTACTTTACGTGTTTGTGTCAGATATCTAACTCCTGTTTGTTACTTTTAGACCAGTGTTTACTTTACAGGTTTGTGTCAGATCTCTGACTCCTGTTTGCTACTTTTAGACCAGTGTTTACTTTACGGGTTTGTGTCAGATATCTGACTCCTGTTTGTTACTTTTAGACCAGTGTTTACTTTACGGGTTTGTGTCAGATATCTGACTCCTGTTTGTTATTTTTAGACCAGTGTTTACTTTACGTGTATGTGTCAGATATCTGACTCCTGTTTCTTACTTTTAGACCAGTGTTTACTTTACGTGTTTGTGTCAGATCTCTGACTCCTGTTTGTTACTTTTAGACCAGTGTTTACTTTACGGGTTTGTGTCAGATATCTGACTTCTGTTTGTTACTTTTAGATCAGTGTTTACTTTTCAGGGTGTTCTGTAGCATAAAAAAGAGTTCAGAGGCATTTCGGGTGACGCAGGTGTTAACCTCTCAAGGTTAGAACCTTTGTCACACCAAATACCTTTACTTCTGATCTGAAGTCTGGTTAATGATGATCGATGTACTGTAATTTAGAACAGAAGTTTCAGTTGTCTGAAAGTGACAGCTGATATAAACCATGGCGTCTTTACCTGACAACTGGTATGAGTCATAGCGTCTAGCTCAGGGCGCTTTTGTACAGATTAAATGAGCTTGGTTGGTTGGTTGATTGATGAAATAGGGAGGCCTTGAAGGTCAGTGTGTGGTTTGGGATGTTATCCCAGTTTGGTAGATCTAGATTTACTGTAAACAGTGGTGCAACAGATCTGTATACAGAGAATTAAATTCATGCCACCACGCTGATAGTGTCCAACAGTCTTCCCAAGCATATGATCTATTGCTTGAGTTTATACGGACATGGAGTCATCAAACCTGTAATATTTAACCCACAGTTAAGAACGCTTGGGGTAAAATGCACCATTTCCTCACTGCGCGTTTTATCATTATTTGAAGGAAAACACGTAATGTCCCCAGAAATATGACGTTACTTGGCATGGTTTGTTTAAATTACTTAATTTACACAAAACCCGCAGGAACAGTGTTGGCATATTTTACGATAAAGTCCTGATTAACATTTCCAAAAAAGTATTTAAAAAAAGTTTAAAAAAATGGAGCCCTATCCGGCTATATGGTACTATAGGCCACCCAGTGCGGATCTCGCGGGGGAAATAGCGTCGGCACTCGGGGCCCTGTGCGGAAGGAAACAGGAATTCTAGAGCTAAGTCTTGACTAGTCGACTCGGCACTCGTTTTCACAGTGCTAAATTCCACTCGGCACTCGCTTGCCAGTGCTCGGAGGCGGTTCACCACTGGGTAGCAAGTGTCGAAGTACCAAGTAACGGGTTCCTCATGCCCCCGTCACATTGTCGACGAGCTTCGGCCGTATTTGTCAATCGCCGAAAGATCGGCCGATTTTGAGATCGACCGACGATCGCGCGTATTTTTGTCTTGAAAATCGTCACTGTCACATTGTGCGAGGCTCGGGCGATCTCTTGGCAATACATCTATGATAATGAAGTCCCTATGACATGGCGCGCAGATGAAGCAAGGCCGTGTATCCACCAAAAATTAATAGTTTGACCAATGTTTATGTTTGACCTGTCGTTATATATTTTAAAGCAAAGTAATGGAGCGGACTGGCAGAATAAAATAGAAATACAAACAGGAATTCTGTGACGGATCCAACTCAAACACTACCACAAGAGCCACAAATCCACACTACCGTCTGGTTAACACAACGACCACCTTTTTAACCAGACAGGAGTCGGCCGAAGCTCGCTCTACACACGGGCGTACGTCGCCCGAGTTACGGTCGACAATCTATCGATGCTCGCACGATCTCTAGACAATTCAACCAAAACGTACAATAAGACATAATGATTAATATTATATAAAAATATTTTTTTACACAAACAATCCTGAACAAAGCTAATAAGATATATTGTTCTAAAATTTTGCCTGTGTACTTCTGTCTAAAATAGTATGAATCTTCCGGTAAACAAGCCATTCAATGTCAGCAAAGTAGACAGAGGTAAAAAGACCCATGCAATATAAACTTGAACTAGTAAGTAATATCTATCACATGACGTTCGTGTGGGCACCCTAAGAAAAAAGTCAACCCCATTCCAGAATGAACAAGTGTAAACGTCAATTTATTATACAATCATCTGAAATAGGGCCACACACCTCCTTAAGGGACAAGAGTAAAGAATTTCATGTGCGTTCAATAAGCTGAGGTCAAAATCTAGGCATTTGGCCTTATATAGTTAAAACCTCATCATCTTTTTAAAGTGATTTTGTTTATTAACGAATGTTAAGTTAACAAAAGGACAAAAAGGACGATTTTGTCTATTTTTATCCTTTCTCGTAAATATAACGTTAACAATCAGTGGGACGTTGCCCCTGCAAACTTTACACAGTATACTGTCAATGCAATCTCAAATAAATGTCACAGGTGCTGAACAAATAATAACTTCAGAGGAGCTCGGCCGAGGCTCGTAGAACCTTCGTCCGACACTGGCACGAAGCTCGCTCGAAGCACGCACGATTTTAAAAACTTTGCGCAAGTCGGGCGAGGTACGAAAGAGGGTCGTCCGAACATTTCGCGACGCTCGCGCGAGGGTCGACCGTATTCAGCGACCGTCGCCCGATTTTCAAAGACGAAATACGGCCGGGACTCGTGGGATGTACGTCCGAATATCAGTCGACTCTCGGCCGCACAGGGGCGAGCTACGCGCGAGCTGGAAACGAGCTCTGCGACCTCAAAAATCGCCAGCGACTAGTCGCTGATGTTAATACCCCCGTCACATTGTCGACGAGCTTCGGCCGTATTTGTCAATCGCCGAAAGATCGGCCGATTTCGAGATCGACCGACGATCGCGCGTATTTTTGGCTTGAAAATCGTCACTGTCACATTGTGCGAGGCTCGGGCGATCGCTTGGCAATACATCTATGATAATGAAGTCCCTATGACATGGCACGCAGATGAAGCAAGGCCGTGTATCCACCAAAAATTAATAGTTTGACCAATTTTTATGTTTGACCTGTCGTTATATTATTTTAGCAAAGTAATGGAGCGGACTGGCAGAATGAAATAGAAATACAAACAGGAATTCAGTAAAGGATCCAACTCAAACACTACCACAAGAGCCACAAATTTACACTACTGCCTGGTTAACACAACGACCACCTTTTTAACCAGACAGGAGTCGGCTGAAGCTCGCTCGACACACGGGCGTACGTCGCCCGAGTTACGTTCGACGATCTATCGATGTTCGCACGATCTCTAGACCATTCAACCAAAATGTACAACAGCATAATGATTTTCATTATATCAAAATCTTTTTTATACACGTATACGTGTACCTGAACAAAGCTAATAAGATATATTATTCTAAAACTTAACCTCTATAGATCTACTTCTGTCTAAAATAGTATGAATCCTTCGGTAAACAAGTTTATTATCCATTCAATGGCATCAAAGTAGACGGAGGTAGAAAGAGCCATTCAATATAAACTTCAAATAGTAAGTAATATTTCTCTATCACATGACGTTCTTGTGGGCACCATAAGAAACAAGTCAACCTTATTCCAGAATGAACAAGTGTAAAAGTCAATTTATAATACAACCTCCTAAAGGAACAAGAGTAAAGGATTTCACTTGCGTTCAATCAGTTGGGTTCAAAATCTAGACTAGGCATTTGACTTTATATAGTTAAACATTTTAATTTTTTAAAAGTGTTAACAAATGTTGATTTAACAAAAGTACAAAAAGGACAATTTTATCTATTTTTATCCTTTCTCGTAAACATAACGTTAACAATCAGTGGGACGTTGCTCCTGCAAACTTTACACAGTATACTGTCAATGCAATCTGAAATAAATGTCACAGGCGCCAAATAAATAATGACTTCACAGGAGCTCGACCGAGGCTCGTAGAACCTTCGTCCGACACTGGCACGAAGCTCGCTCGAAGCACGCACGATTTAAAAAAACGTTGCGCAAGTCGGGCGAGGTACGGAAGAGGGTCTCCCGAATATTTCGCGAAGCTCGCGCGAGGGTCGACCGTATTCAGCGACCATCGCCCGATTTTTAAAGACAAAGAACGGCCGACACTCGTGGGATGTACGCCCGAATATCGGTCGACTCTCGGCCGTACAGGGACGAGCTACGGGCGAGGTACGCGCGAGCTGGAAACGAGCTCTGCGACCTCAAAAATCGCCGGCGACTAGTCGCTGATGTTAAGAACACGTTTCGCGTGTCAGCGAGCTTCGGCCGACTCCAAAAAATCGCCGGCAATCCCGAAAATTCGCGCGATACTCGACGGAACATCGGGCGTACTACGGCCGTAAATGTCGTTTAGAGCTCGCCAACTAGTCGGCCGATCGATTTACGCGCAATGTGACGGGGGTATCACAGGATCGTTCCAGTGCTCGGTGACTCTTGGCACTGGAAGCCGAGTTCTCATATCATTTCGGCACTTGGCTTCTGGTGCTTACGTTAGCCGTGCGGCGCATGGTACAGTATCGTAAGCCACGTCTATGTCTGTGCCTGTGAAAATGTGAGGAAAGAGGCCGTGCAGTCCTGTCCTGCCGATCACATTGTTGTCCCGATTATAATTTTGCTTTCCGGGTGCTATTATGTCCAAACATTAGTGTTCGGAGTTCAAAGGCAGCATCTCGATACCCTTTTTAAAGCCAAGGTTTGTGTTGCCGATTTGGGGTTTCCAGTGCTGAAGCCACCGAAACTGGGCACCAAGTGTTGACTTCGGTACTGGAGAACTAGGACGCGTCAACTCTGTGCACCGAGTGCTGAGTTACATCGGTACCATTGCCTATCTGGACGCTAAAAAAACATTATTATTTCTTCTAAATGATTTTAGTGGCTTTCTCACAAAAGAAAATGTGTCGTTGTGGCACTCCACAATTCAATTTCATAATACGAACGCTACCAAGAATGAAAAAAAAACAGACTTTTACATCATGCCCATATTCGTTATTGCCCAGTACCTGTTAGATTTTCATGGCCAACATTTTGCAACGCGTGGCTAGATTTAGACTTCAGGATAAGTAGCGTGGTGGTGAGGAGGTCGTATTGGGCAGCCACAGGGCTGTCTCCGCACCGAAAACATGTGGACGCTGGTCGCGTATTTGGGCAAGATTTTAAAATCCTTCAGTCAATAAGAAAAAAATTCAAGGGAACAAAAAAAATGGTTGTAATGGACAAGTAAGTTTTCTCTTTATACAAGGCCGTTGATATGACATGTTTTACTGTAGCTTCATTGCAATTCTAATTTCTTAGCGTGTATGTTTATAAAAAATGACAATTCGTGCACTCTAATGGGACTGTAAAATAGGTAAAATGTTTGAAAAGTTCAAAATCCTTGATATCTTGATCTACTCTAGTTTGATACCAAAGTAAAAAAAAAATTAAAATGATGAAAAAAATGATATTTAGTGGTCCCGAGATTTGTTGGAAGCCAAAGAAAAAAAGAATTGGATGTGCTACGTATACCGACGCCAATGTCCATAAAAACGGACGGGAGGTACATTTTCACAGTAAACTCTATTTTTTGGTTTGTTTTCTCGTTTATAATTTCTAGTTTAGCAAACTATTTAGTGTAACAATGTTTTGTAATCCTGGTGAATAGATAAGCTAAAACCGTCTGATCTAGACTTACATATTTATATCAATAACTGTACATGTATGTACCAAGACGGAATACTGCGTGTAAGGTAAATTAGATAACCCTGATATATGGTTTAAGCGAGTGAAATTAATAGTAGTACATTGTCAGTGGCATCCGTAAATTGTAGTTTAATTTCGTGTTTATTTTTCTGCTAAGGAGCCGTTCTAGACATTCAGCAAATGTTAATTGTTTTACTTCGTGGCTTAAAGGCAGCCGTTTGCCAGACGGTATTGTATAGTAAAGTTATACTTATGTCCAAACACTCACCAGACGGTATTGTATAGTAAAGTTATACTTATGTCCAAACACTCACCAGACGGTATTGTATGGTAAAGTTATACTTATGTCCAAACACTCACCAGACGGTATTGTATGGTAAAGTTATACTTATGTCCAAACACTCACCAGACGGTATTGTATGGTAAAGTTATACTTATGTCCAAACACTCACCAGACGGTATTGTATGGTAAAGTTATACTTATGCCCAATCACTGGTCAGGACACAGACGGATTTGGTGCCGTCAACGTGCCAAGATCCAAACATTCGCCAGCACTAAGAACCGTATGATTTGTTTTGTCAGAAAACAGAAGCATGTAGTTGCATATACAGGTGTGTTTACTACTAGCCGGTAACACTATTACTAGGAAAAGGGTAGGTCACGTCACTATAGGCCGGGCATGATAACTGTGATAACTCAATAACTGTGTGCACTAAGATGCTATACTGCGTCTAAGGTAAATTAGATAACCCTGATATATGGTTGAGGCTAGTAAAAATTAACTAAGCAAATTGTCAGTAGCATCCATAACGTTCGTGACCTACTGTTTGTGAATGAAAATTATAGTTGATTTTTGGGTTTATTTTTCTGCTAAGAAGCCGTGGTAGACATATAGCAGATGTAAATTGTTTTACTTCGTGGTTTAAAGGGAGCCGTTTGTCAGACGGTATTGTATAGTAAAGTTATACTTATGTCCAAACACTGGTCGGGACACAGACGGATTTGGTGCCGTCGATGTGCCAAGATCCAAACATTTGCCAGCACTAAGATTTGTTTTGTCAGAAAACATAAGCATGCAGTTGCAGATACAGGTCTGTTTACTACTAGCCGGTAACGCTATTACAAGGGTAGGTCACGTCACTATAGGCCGGACATGCTAAGACAGTACAACAGGATACCAGGGATCTTCCTACATGTAGCTTACTCGTGTCCATTTTTTTCGCTTGTCAACAAAAAAGTAAGCTAGATGATCACTTTTAGCCTAAATTGAGCGATCTTCACAGCTAGCTTGCATTACTTATACATGGTATCAGCACGGACCAACGTTTAATAATTAATATATAATTGTTTATTTGCAAAATCATGCCCGAAGGCTAATTGCGTGTACAGTCAATTATACAGAAACAGGAGACAGGTAACAATCTGTCTGGAAAAACCTCTACTTCTACTACTACTCTAGCTATTAAGGGGTTCGACTTCTTCTTTGAAGGCAGTGGATAATGAATAGTCCCACATTCTGCATAATTAGTGGGTTTTGTGATCTTAGTAGAAATGTAGTCTTTTGGTGATCTTCTAAATGACGAAATGATGGAGAGATTGTTGTAACTGTCTGAAATAATCTGTTTCTTTCGGTCTCATAGTGAGGACACTGGCTAACAAAATGTATTTCATTTTCCACTGCATTCATTGTACAATATTTACATAATCTCTCGTGCACAGGTAGTTTTCTATAGCGGCCTTTTTCTATCTCTAGTGGATGCGCACTTATTCTAATCTTACACATGGCAGCTCGTTCGTCGAATTCATTGTGGTATAGATATTTTTCCATGGAGTATTCGGATTTGACGGTCTTTTTATCGGCAATGTACGAAGCCAGATGAGATGAGAAAAATGGTCATACACTTTTCAAAAGCGCAGTCAACACGGTAAATGTAGAGGACTGGCTTCGTACATTGCCGATAACAAGTTAGTCTAAATACCACACGACCACGATGTCGTCCCAGTATGCCAAATAGTCTTTTTAAAAACGGTTCTGTTTCTTATCCTCGGCATTATACATCATTCATGATCAAAATGTAACAACAGTAAAGCAGGGTCCTTTTGCATGATTTAGTCTGTGCCGAAAGGAAGTATCTCAGTGACTAGCTTATCGCCCTACATTGTACATATAGGCCTACTAACATATATATTGTAACAAACTACACACTATTCAGGGGAATGTGGGTGTGTGTCCCTACGCCTATTTGGTTTAAAAATATATCAGAAAACTATTTTCTGCTGTTAAAGAATATATCATGTTTCTGAATATAAAAAGTGTAAACCATTTTATGGAAAGGTAATACGTTGAATCTGTACTTTCCGTGCATAGCTGAAAATTTAGTCACATTAATAACGGGGGAAAATAAAGAAAATGACATTAAAAAGTAAGTGGCATTTTTTTTCTTTAATAGGCAAAAAGAGGAGACTAAGATTTTCTTCATGAACAATATGTTGATTGTTTAACATCTCTTGTCCGCAAGGTCAGAAAAGAACAACGTTTTCTGTGTATGTTTACAGACGTCACTAGGGTGCATGTCATCAGGGTAGTACTAGTATTCCGTTAACACGTACTAAGGCTGCAGAAGATAAGACGAATGTTAATACATTAATTTTTTTCACAACATAAATTTAAACTCGTAACAAAAATTAAGCTTTTGCAGAGCTATCAAAAGAGCTGTATGGAAATGTGATGAACGGAAATCAGCCTTAGTCTTACATTTTTACCTCCTGTTAAGGCCACACCAATTTAATTTGTTGGTTCTCGGAATCGCCGCTTCAAAAAATCGCAAAATGAAAAAAAAATTAATTCTTGTTACTCTCATCTCATCTGCCGATTTTTTTTGGGCCCGAACGTCCACCCGGTACGTTCTTTATATTTTGCACGGTACGTTTATTAATTTTTTGAAAATCAGTAATTTTTTTCGACTACGCGTGAAAAAAATCGGCAAATCTTCGACGTGAAGACGTTTATAAACGCGTATTGTAGCGAGAAACTTGTCATTTTCGGGCCGGTAAAATCATGAACCAGATTCACAGACAGCACCCCCACCCGAAAAAAAAATCTGGTTAACAATATGAAATAATACGATACAATTTTACAAATGAAAATTCTGTTTAGATCTGAATACTACCTTTGTATAAAAATGTGTTCGTGATCAAAATAAGGTACATTTCATAAAAAAAGCATGCCAAAATTGTCTGACGCACAAAAAAAAATGGTGTGAAGAGGAACTTTTCAAAGAGAAACTTAATGTCGCTCTACAACATCTAAAAAATGAACAAAAGAACTGTATGTACATTTCTGGCAGTACCTAGAAAAAGACCTCCTGTTATCCATTATCATTAGAAAAGACGAATTACCAATCCCACAGCAGCGAGCCGTGATCCATTTTATCCATTAAAAGGACATCGACTTAAAAAAAAACTTGAAAACTGGCGTCCTATCATATTCTAAAATGCTGACTCTGAGCTAAAAAGCAAAATATTAGCAAATAGATTAGAACCACGTTTGCTGAAGTAAATACATACGGGCAAAAATGGATGTATAAAAAAGATAAATATTCATTAATATGAGGTATATGCCTGACACTATGAAGTACACTAAAACATACAATACGTCGGTGAAGGTTGGGCATAATATACGCCAAAAACAGTTACTCAGACATACTCAGTTACTCAAGTGACACATATTCGGTGCACCAAAATATGGAAGAAGCCTCCAGATTATCTAAAATTTTAACATCATAAATTTAAACTTGTAACAAAAATTAAGCTTTTTGCAGAGCTATTAAAAGAGCAATAGTTATGTGGTTACGGAACAGAACATTTTACTGATTTTTTCCCACTATCTCCTTATGCCTACAGGTGTCAAAAGTCAACATGCGGCTGGATGGATATCGTCTTCCCATCAGGGCAACGTTTTATCTGGACCATGTGATAAATACCTATGTAGATTTGGTGCAACCAGCTACTGCCCATAAACAATGTTTCTGCCATACATTGGCTCAAAGCAACCGTCCATACAGAACGTTTTTTTTTCATATATTGGCTCACTGGAAAAAGGAATGTGAGCTGTATACTTTTACTGTCAATTATATATTCACACAGAAACATAGTGGCAATGTTGTAATCAAAAGAGGGAGTAACGATTGTTCATTGTACACTAAAAATGCATCACTTTATTCACATAATTCGTTAGTCCAAGTCACAGTGTACTATATATTATTTTGAAGTTAAATCTGAGTCACATGTGATCCCCGAACACACTCCAAACACTGCCGACAGTCCCGAATGGCTGGCTGTTGTTCTGCTAACTTACAGCCCAATACCTGCAAAACATGGTCAAACCTCCCACCGACCACGGAATGTTTGAAACATTTGGCCTGCTAGCAGAGGTAGCATCTGACCTTTCTGAACACCAGCCGACCCAGCCATATTTGTTGCGCCCCACTCCTGAGTGTAGAGTTCGGAAACCATATCCGTGTGTAACTGTGGCTTAAGGTGTCTGACTATGACGACCCCAGATGTCATAAACTTAATGCAATATACCGTCTTTTGCAGTCCGTAATACAGTGAAGCAGTTTGTAGCTGACAGACGCTATTGCCAGCTGTCAATGTACATTGATGAATCACCACAATGGCGGTCTTATTCAGACACGTGTGACCCGGATTTAACCTTTGGGGACTCTCACGTACTGCGTTTGTTTTAAACCTGTTGCTGTTATGATATTAGATAATAACCACGCGTGCACGTATCATAATATTATCATATATAGAACCATTTAATGCCGTTGCTGGACAGGCTATGCATAGGCAGCGTTGTAACCACATAGTTTGAAAAATGGTAAGATAGAATTTTTCAAGCAGAAGAAATCTCGTTTCTCGTCGGCTGAACAGACAACTCACGTGACCCCTACCCTGATACTTAAATTATTCCGCCCCCTTTACCCTCTGACCCTTCCCCCCTCCCCCTGTAAGGTCATTCGTGGCTTAACTGTACGGTCACATTCCCACCCAACCCTGCCATGACTAATGAGAACACCTGGATTCTAGAACGTTAGTTATGTTTTCTCATCGCATATGGACATCGCGTTAACTTAGTTCTTACTGACTTATCTAGACTCGTATATTTTCGTCATAGCACTGCACGGTATCCTCTATGGTACCTGCGACATAACCTTCAAGTTGTCTCTTCTCTGCGAGATACCTGCCTTGCCAGCGTTCCAATCCATTGTAGCCGATTGCTGTACTCAATATGTTCTGTAGTCGTAACCTCTGATATATTCCAGAACTGTGTTGTTGTCGTAGATTAAACAGTGTAACTTACAAAGGTCAGTAGTCACTCAGGTGTGCCTGTATTACGCATCCAGTACTTAGCCAAGATGTTTTCAAACTTGATCAGGAGGATGAACTTTTTAACTTCACCGCTTAGAAGTTAGTTACAAGTCAGGATGCGTTAAACATCCGCTGGACAGAGCCTTGGTTTAAGCCGGCAAGCCTGACTTTGGCTAAACAATTGGCAACCAGGGTAAAACAGGTCGCCAGCTCGCAGCGCATGACTTGTTGTATTAGGCTCCTGTATAAGTATGTACATGCTATGAGAACAACAGTGTGTAGAGAATAATCGTGTTACTGAGTTGAGGAGCCAATAAATGCCCGACCGTACTGAAGTGACGGAGAGCTCACTACCCTAATTGTGTGTGTTTATCTATGAAAAAAGACGGAAAACATAGTTCTCTTCGGAGATTGCAAAGCAGTCTTTGTCTTTCAAAGTCCTGAACAAGAATAAAAGGATCCCGTGATTTTTGAAAGAGGTTCATATATTTGTTATGCCCATAACCTTTAGATTAGAGTCAGTGTTCAATACACATAGTGTTTGTATTTCGAAGCTCTTTGCAGGCCCGGAACTGCATTTTGAGTTAACACCAACTTGACGTTCATAACCCAACTCATACGAAACATAACTTTCTCCTAGTTACGGTCATTTCTTCAGACTGTATAACTCACTTTTCAAAGTATGTTTACCTGCAAGGTCACTGGCATGTAATTCGACCTGGCATTTGAATAACCCGAGCAGAATACGTATGTGCACAATTAAAGAAAACAGCTACAAACCAGATTGTTCGAAGAGCGAGTCTGGCGGCTGCTGATACTCTGTCTTACGGGTGGAAGGAAGTGTCGGTACAACTGGGAAGTCAGGAGTGACTTAGCAAACTTTAGAGTCAAGTTGGATCGACGTGTGTGGAGTGTAGGCCAGTCGAGGAGAGAGCACCCTTCAACATAGCCAGTGTAGTCAGTTCCCAGTATAATCTGATATGTGTCAGACTGATTGGAAAAGGTCAATAATGGACTTAACAAGTAAACTTTGTCCGTGTTTAGGCAAAGGCCACCCCAGTGGCACATGACCCCATTTTCATACCTGCTTAATACCTTTAAAGTAGATTTCAGTATCGTGTCGGCCATACCTACTAATGAAACAACATGACTACTTGTAAAGCTGTTTGGAAGATTTTGAAACACGACATGATCTGAAATATCGGTAATATGAAAGCTACACGTTTAACGCGGATTGTGGTGATTCATGCAATTGCTGACAGCTGGCGATAGCGTCTGTCAGCTACAGAGTGCATTAATGTATTATGGGCTGCAAAGTTTTATAAAACATCCCGGGTCGTCATAGCGAGAAACCTTAAGCCACTGATAACATTCACGAAGGTGGTCCTTTGAACTCCAGCCGAACTCTCCCCAAACATGGTCAGGAGTGGGGCGGAACAAATGTGGCTGGGTCGGCTGGTGTTCGGCAAGGCCGGCTACTACTTTGACTTGGAAAGCAAAACGTTTCAAACATTCGATGGTTGGTGGGAAGTCCGACCATATGGTTGGTTACTATTCGGCTCTAAGTCAGCCAACATAAGCCAAGAGCATAAGCCAATTATTCGATAGCAAGTTAGCAGCCGAACTTCAGCCGACAGCTGGCGACATCGTCTGTCAGCTACAGATGCGTTACCGTATTATGGGCTACAATGACAGTACATGTATAAGTTTAAGAAATACCCCGGGTCGACATAGCGAGAAGCCATGATTGTTACACACAAATATGGTATCCGAACTCCAGCTGAATTCCCCCAACCGTAGTCAGAAGTGGGGCGGAACTAATGTGGCAATAGAAGCAATAGATTTAAAAGAACAATCTAATTTATTGTGAAACCAAGCAATGTTTAATGTGTGTAAAACAGTTGCTGCTAAATTAGCCGCAGTATACCTTGTAGAGAGATTAGTGGGCAGTGCAGTGCTTATTAAATTTGTCCAAATGTTCCATATACCGTATCGTAGATGATTCTAATCCTTGGGCATTTCAGTCTCGGGATGTTGTAGTCTAGAATACAAAATATATCTGTTTATAAATGCTGACCTGTAACCATAGAAACCGAGAGCATTGCAATTGCACTTTACTATATACATTTTGGAAATGACATTATCTTGTTGTACCGTTGTTTTTTTAAGAAGAGTAGATAGATGGCCTTTAACAGTTCAAAAGCGTATGATACGGCTTTAATATCCTAATAGGAGTCATAGTGTAAATGTGTTCACATTTACAAAGGGTCAGTACGAATCCAGCAACACCTTGTCATTTTCTATCATTAGTAAATTGTGTACCTTTGACTTGGTTAAGAATCATTCCTATGGGCAGTGAATTTTTCTAGGAAGAAGATAAAAAGGCACGATATTGTGAATAGAATATTGATAACGCCTTTTACTTACCCACTTGTTAATATTGCCGAAACATGTGAGCATTTGGGGCATAATAAATGTCTCCAACATTCTAAAAAAAAGTACTGAAAAGTAGCGGGAGGTGCCCTAACATCGGACACTTTTTCACGCTCGAACTCACGGTGTTCTATCGCTAGTTGCCAGAGACTGGTCAGGTTTTGGTGAATGAATTTTGATAACATTAATGTTAACAACACATTTGGATAAGAGATTTATTCATACAATTTATGAGCCCTTAACGCTCCGCGTTATAAGCGACAGACTTGGTGATACGTTTTCGTGAATGTCTTCGTGAATGCGGCTACCCTAGACAGTGTGCCCTAACTTCGGACGCCTTCGTAATTTTGCGCTCTTTAGGCCTTGATGATGACATTGAGTAAACAAAAATGCAAATAGAATTTAATGATATTTTAGCTTTCCTTCGACAGTAAAATCGCGATTTTGGGTACTTCTCGTCTCACGAGAAGAGGGTAGTATCTAACGTAATTAGTCCGTGTTTCCACTGAAAACCAGGGAATCATTGGAGATACAGACGACATTGGTGTTGACGTTGGTTTTCTTGGATCGGAGAGAAACAAACACTCGGAGACCCACATATTTACCGTTTCGTAAAGCTTTATTCCTTGTGTATGTGGCAGTTGTGTCAAAACTTGGTACAGGTCGTTTATTTTTGGGCACGAGCCGCCGCAATGCAGTGACCCTATTTTTAGCGCCATTGTTATGATTGGTAAAAATGATATTCTCTTTTTCGGCAAAACGATAAATACATGTATAGAACTATACTTTTACTTGCAAATAACAACCGTATGCATTGACTATGTTTTCTTGCCTTTTAAGTAGCGACGTTAGTGGCAACAAACATGGCGTACTTTTGCATAATAAGATCATTAAAAAATCAGCCCGAAGTAAGGGCAACCCCCGTTGTGTTACATCGCAAAACTGCGATACATTCTTGACACATTCCTCTCTTGATCCTGTCATGTTTGATACAGTGTCAGCTTTCCTAGCCTGAAATATTGTTCTCTGCCCCAGCTGTGTTATTATAGTGAATTGATAGCCCCCTGGTGGTATGAGGCACAGAACGTACCGCAGGTTGGTAGATATCAGGAGTAATACTCGGTGTGTAACACAGTGTTCTAGAGATCTGACCAATGTTTAGAACCTTTGGCACATGCCGTGGCTTCGTCGCGTAGTGCACGGGATCATGGGTCAGTACTGGACGTATTGTTCTCTCCAACAGCATGACTACGTGACATGGCTAGTTTTGACACCTAAATAATTCTAGAAATGTGCAGGTACGTCCGGCAGATCTGACTCACCAGGGAATTTCCCACCAGAAGGTCAGCTTTGTTTTGTTTACTTAACATTAGAATTTTTATTCTGAAAAATTCTATGTTTTCTGTGACAGGGATTTAAAGTCCATTTCCTTGGCGTCCTTCTAAGTTACACGGTTCAGAGCCCAATATTGGTAGTCTACCACTAAGGATGTCCTCTACTCAAGGTCAGGGATTGTTTACCCATAAAGTGTCTAGACGAGATTCCGTGCCATAACTAAGTAAATTGTTCTGTTTTGTATTTATTGGTACAAACGTTGCGTCAATTATTGAATGTGTCATAACCTTGTATTGCCATGTTATTTGCATATATTAGACTGTTTTTAAATGTTGTCTCCTCATTCAGAAAAGAATGTCCTACACTACTGTTACTTTAATGGAAGCTCGTTTTGTAAACACAAAAATGTCCTCGGGTCGCATCTATACATCGGATTGTTTATGTCATGTTTTAAAATCCCCCCAAAAGCTGCAGGGGTTAGGCCGAAGGTGTGTTGGTACTTAAACGTTTTGTTTTACTGGTTGGTATGCCCGACACGATACTGTACATGGAATTTTGATTTTATTAAACAGCAATGCAGTGCACTTTTAAAAACAGAGCTCTAAAACACAACAACTGCTCAAGAAAAGACAGCTTGTGAACCTTTAAATTTAGACTTTTACAGAAGGGCTAGGTCATATACGTCAAACTGAGTGGACCACAAATGAAGCAAAACAATAAATATATCAAATGCAATCAAGAATCTATCAGAGTCTATTCTGACCTCTTCCCCTGTAATAAAATGAAAAGAATTTTGTCTTTTCCGAACTTAAAAAGTAATACTATGTAGTCAAGTTTTCTCCATCTTTCCTCCACCGGGCTAGAGCTCTTATATAAGTACCCTGTGATGTTTTGTTGTGGTCTGATGGCTTATAGTTGAGTATATGATGGGTCCGCATTAATCATATTTTTGAGAACTGAATTTTTCCAGCATCTTTTCTATGCTTTCTATGCTTGACTGCACATTGCTTTGAAAACTCAGATATTTTAACCATACATGTATCTAGTTTTTCTCGCTTTGATTTAGTGTTATCGTTGTTCTCTTTCTCATAGTATTTCCTACCCCTCAAACCGGCCGTTTTTTTACCCTGTGTAAGAACAATAAGGAAGTGCTCCCACTGTGACCTTCCCAGCATATTAAATAGTGAATTGGCCCATAAACTCATAAAAACCCTAAACAGTATATCCTCCAGAACAAAGGCAGAATCATTTCCATACTGGTCAGTTTTTAAAGATTAAAATTTTTTATTATCTACTGGTTTTTAGTGTAACATTTTCAAAAGGCAGGATGACCCAGACACTTGATACAAAGCCAAATAAGCAAGAAAATTGCAACTTTGAGTTTGAAAAATCAGCCTTGACCAAATCCCATCTTTCAAATGAGCCATGTCAAAGTTTTATCCAAGGACATATCATGGTGCCCTTACTATATACATGTAATGCCCTTGCTGTATCAAACTTTCAAACGTGTCTGTCTTTCTCTCACAACTGAATTAGCTTTGGCAGTTTTGTGTCTGACATATGGCGTATAAATGCGATGTCTACTTGCAGTCAGATAAACCAGTATGGGCTTAGGCTCTGTATGAAGAACTGGGCATGTAACTGCCAGAAAAGGTCATGACAAGACAAAGGTGTCATTACTGTTATATTTTATATTCTCAGTTACTAGTGACGACTAGCGTCCAAGAGAGTGAATACAGCTTCTTTTATATATGTGTCTCATTTCAGAGTGTGTTGAAGAGAAATGTTTACTTGGCAAGCTAAACTGTCTTAGACAGGCTACCCCATGTACACTGCACGGCTGCCGGGACAAGACTGAAGTCTGGTAGTTTATGTTATCGAATTTATATCGGCAGGGTGGCGGGCCATTTTGCATCGAATTTCTATCACGATTTCAATTTTCCCTTTAAAAGTCTTGTGCATTAACCAATGGTCAAGTCTGCAAGTCACATTTTTGCAAGGTTGCGCCATGTGAATTGTTGGGCGGTGGGGTTATCTGATCTATGAGCATCTCGTACTTTCAATTTAGAACATAGCTTTATGACAATAGCTGATCAACCTGCAGTGTCTAGTCTTTTTGGCCTTTTTGTTAAGTTCAGTATTTAGTACACAGTTGGTGTCACCACCACAGATTAGGTTCGTTGGGTCATAAATATCTAACCATGCTGATAATTTTATAATAAATATGTTTCCTCCTATTACTCCATTTTGGGCATATATATTGACTAAACGGATCTCAATATCATCAGTGATACAGTTCATCAGAAGTTTACTTGCATTGCTTCTAACAATTTCGAGTAAAGTAATGTAAATTTGACTGAAAGCTGAAATATTGCAATCCCCCGCTGCAATTAGACCCGGGGGCTTGGAAACAAGGTTCTCGCCATTCTCTGATCAAAATGTCGTTTGTCTCAGGGGTGAAATGTGTTTTTGAGGCAAATCATATCAGCCTTCTGTTTATTTACGCATGATAATAACGATCTTTTTATTATCTCAAGGAGTCCCTGGACGGTTAATGATAGCATTTGGGAATAACCGTAAGTTCTCTTTTGTTGATGTTAGCAGCAGTATGATTTGACCTGACATCGTCACAGCCGTTCGTGAGGTCCAAAAACATAAGTCCAGAGTTCGAGAAAAGTTTGTAAACATGAGGTCAGTCCAACAGTTCAAAAAAGATGACCATGATAAATATCCAGATATTGCAATTGATAGTCTGGTAGAGTGATTTAGCTAAATTTAAAAAAAAAATCATAACTCCTCTGAAAGAAAATGGAAAACCAAAACAAAACCAATGAGGAATCGAAAACAATGCAAATCGGCAGACTATATATTTGTATTAAAAAGCCTAATTTTACTCATTTCAGTGTACGCCTCTTCAGTTGTTTTGTGGAACTATCGGGGCTATCTGGATTTGTCATTTAAACTTTGTCGAAGTTATTTCCCGTTAAGTCTTTAAGTTATTCTATACAGTAAAATGTTTATACCAATGTTAAGTTGAATAAACAGTTTCCCAATAAATGTCGCTGTGACGCAGGGCTGTGTTTTACTGACTGTCTGTCATTACTCAAACATTATATCAGTAATCTAGTAAACATTCTGAATGCAAGAACCCGGATAACCCCTCTCCCATCCAAGTGTCAAGTTTTTTTTAACATAGTCATCTTGTCAGGCAAGAAAACAACGTGGTACACAAAACCGATCTCTACGCCAACAAGTGGAAATTAACAGTAAAGATAAAGAAAACGAACAATATTATGTTTGACGGAAAGGGTCGACTTAAGTCCTGAAGTTGATTAAGATAACATGCTCCTAGTCATGTTGCTGGGGAACAAGCTTTCTGACAAGGTGGATTTACTCAGTAGTACAATCATGAGGCAATAATCGACAGAATTGCAGAAACAGGTAATCAAGACGATTCCAAGTCTGTCACGTTACGTTTAATTGTAATAGTAACTAATATTTTGTGAGAAATATCAAAGTCGGTACAGTCGGTACTGCCAAGGGACAGCCTGTCACTGTCTGTCACAAAAGTCTGTCACCTATCAAAATGTTGAAAATATCAGACATGTCGCATAGACCTATCGTGTCGTGTTAATTTTGACCTCGTGCATCTATTACCAAGTGTCTATTTTAAATTTGCATTACTTGGCCTGTTTGCAATATTGTCATGTTTCTTGATTGGTAGGTAACTTCT
>NW_017803989.1:96741-101826 GCF_001625305.1 Branchiostoma belcheri
CAGCACGGACCGACGTTTATTGATTAATGGTCATATACTTTTCAAAAGAACAGTCAACACGGTAAATGCGGAGGAGTGGCTTCGTACATTGCGATAACATGTCAGTCTAAATACCACACGACCACGATGTCGTCTCAGTAGGCGAAATAGGCTTCTAAAAACGGTTCTGTTTCTTATGGCATTGTATATCATTCAAAATGTAACAACAGTAAAGCAGGGTCCGCCGGCATGATTCAGGCTTATCTCCCTACAGTGTACATTATCGTTCTAAAAATACATTGTAACAAACTACACTTTTCAGGGAAGGTATATGTGTGTGTCTCTCCGTTACCCCTATTTGGTTCAAATATATATTAATCTATAGATATAGAATTAAAGAATATATCAGAAAACTATTCTCTTCTGTAAAAGAATATATCATGTTTCTGAATATAAAAAGTGTAAACCATTTCATGGAAAGGCAATACATTGAATCTGTACTTTCCGTGCATAGCTGGAAATTTAGTTACATTAATAACGGGGAAATATTTAAAAATGGCATTAAGAAAGTAAGCGGCATATTTTTGTTTTTCTTCAATAGACAGTAAAAAGGAGACTAAGATTTTCTTCATGAACACTATGTTGTTTCTTGTCATGTTCCCAAGGTCAAAAAGATCGGTGTTTTCTGTGTATGTTTACAGACGTAACTAGGGTGTGCGTCGCTAGAGTAGTACTAGTATTCCGTTAAGACGAAAAAAAAGCAGTAGCAGATAAGACGAATATTAATACAGGCGGAAATGTGATGAACGGAACTCAAACTTACATTTTTATCTCCTTTTAAGATAGATTGATAATGGTTGGAATGATCCCATATTTAGACATTCTATTTAAGAAAAATTAAAAAAGAGCCCTGTACTTACAAAACTTGTCATCGAAAATGGGAAAGGGCAAAAAACATGAAATCATAAACCAGATTCACAGACAGCACCCCCAACCCGAAAAAAATTGGTTAACAATATAAAAAATACGATACAATTTTACAAATGAAAAGTCTGTTTAGAGCAAATACTACATTTGTATCAAAATGTTTTCGTATCGTCTGATCGTGATCAAAATAAGGTGCATTCCATTTTTTTACAATGAGGAACCTTGCCAAAATTATTGTCTGACACACAAAAAATTAGTGGGAAGAGGAAATTTTCAAAGAGGAAATCAATATTGCTCTACAACATCTGAAAAATCCTCAGTAAGCGATGGTTTAACAACAGAATTGTATGTTAATTTCTGGCAGTACCTAGAAAAAGACCCCCTATTATCCGTTATCATTAGACAAGACGAATTACCAATTTCACAGAAGCGAGCCGTGATCCATTCAATCCATTAAAAGGACATCGATTTAGAAAACTTGAAAACTGCCGTCCTATCACATTCTAAAATGCTGACTATGGGCTTGTAAGCAAAATATTAGAAATAGATTCGAACCACGTTTGATGAAGTAAATACATCCGGACAAAACTGCATGTATAAAAAAGATAAATAGTCATTAATATACGGTATATTCCTGACACTATGGAGTACGCTAAAACGTAAAATACGTCGGTGAAGGTTAGGCATAAGATACGCCAAAAAAATGTTATCAGACATACTCAGTTACTCATGTGACACATATTCGGTGCACCTAAATATGAAAGAAGCCTCCAGATTATTTGATATTTTTACTACCATAAAATTAAACTTGTAACAAAAATTATGTCTTTCGCAGAGCTATTAAAAAGCTGAGATGTATGGAACATTGTAAAATGTTTAATAGGCAATAGTTATGTCGTAACAGAACAGAACATTTTACTGATTTTCCCACTATCTCCTTATGCCTACAGGTGTCAAGAGTCAACATGCGGCTGGACGGATATCGTCTTCCCATCAGGGCAACGTTTTATCTGGACCATGTGATGAATACCTATGTAGATTTGGTGCAACCAGCTACTGTCCATAAACAATGTTTTTGTTTGCCATATATTGGCTCAAAGCTAGCGTCCATACAGAATGTTTTGCATATATTGGCTCACTAGAAAAAGGAATGTGAGCTGTATACTTTTACTGTCAATTATATATTCACACAGAAACATAGTGGCAATGTTGTAATCAAAAAAGGGAGTAACAAAATGCATAACTTTATTCACATAATTCGTTAGTCCAAGTCGCAGTGTACTATACATTATTTTGAAGTTAAATTTGAGTCACATGTGAACCCCGAACACATTCCAAACACTGCCGACAGTCCCGAATGGCTGGCTGTTGTTCTGTCAACTTATAGCCGACAACTGACCTGCCAACCATGGTCAAACCTCCCACCGACCACGGAATGTTTAAAACATTTGGCCTGCTAACAGAGGTACCAGCCGACCTCGCTGAACACCAGCCGACCCAGCCATATTTGTTGCGCCCCGCTGCTTACGATAATGGGGGTGGGTAGTGGGGAGACCACCTTCGTGTGTAACTGAGGATTAAGGTGTCTCACTTTGAAGACCCAGGATATTCCATAATCTTAATATAATATACCGTCTTTTGCAGTCCGTAATACAGTAAAGCCCTCTGTAGCTGACAGACGCTCATCGTCAGCTGAGAATGTACATTGATGAATCACCACAATGGCGGTCTTATTCAGACACGTGTGACCCAGATGTAACCTTTGGGGACTCTCACGTAGAATACTGCGTTTGTTTTAAACCTGTTGCTGTTATGTTATGTTATGTTATTAGACAATAACCACGTATCATTATCATGTATAGAACCGTTACAGTTTATGGACAGGCTATGCATGGAAGCGTTGTAACCACGTAGTTTGCAAAAATAGTTAGATAGAACTTTTTAAGCAGAAGAACGGGCGTGTTCTTTTATGGTTGGACAAAAATGGTATCATTGTTTGCAAAATAGTTACAGGCTGTTTTCCGTTTTTTGTGCTGTCAAAAATCTTTGACATACCCTAGGCCCTTTTCAAGGTGAGCTTTTCACCTTTCTTTAGATAAAAATTGTAGGAAAAGCGCAAAATCGTCAATAAAAGGTTGTCAGTGATATGTAGGGAGGCATGGTACCGAGAAGTCTGAATGAATTAATGTCGAACCGATTTATGTCGGATCTCTAGCTCTATTCTTTATTTCATTAAGGTAAAGCCAATAAAGTTATTTTAGAAGGAAAGTAATCAGCTGATTTTATTTATACATAAACTATAACACAATAAGGTGCTAACCAAACCAGATTGATTAGAATGTTAGAAATGGCAGACGTAAAATCTGTTATGATAATCTCTGTTTATACTTTTGTTTCTGGTGATTAGACAGTCAATGATTTTCATGAGTTTTTGAAGTTATTAAAATACATTAAAGGTTTTAGTAGACGACACACAGACGTCGCTACAGCTGACATCAATCACTACAAATCTCCTGTGTAAAAAAAAAGTGTTGAACTTTCCAATTTTACACGGAACAACACAACTGGGTTTTATTCCATTTATTTTTGTAGATTATAGATGCTCCCACAGCAGTAGGAACAACAGATAAAAACTGTATATGACAGAAATATCCCGTGTTAATTATCAATATCATTTCTGATCGGTAATTTCTAATTTAAAAAATATATAAGAAAACTATTCTCTGCTGTTAAATAATATATCACTTTCTTGAAAGGGTTAAAACATTTTGTTGAAATGTAATATCTGTAATTAATTTTGTGCTTATCTGGAGACCGGGTCACATTAATAAAGAGAAAAATTACTAAAAATGGAATTGAGAAAAAAATAAACGGCATATTCTTTTTTATTCAATAAACGAAAATAAATAGGACACTAAGATTTCTTCATGAACACCATGTTGCTTCTACCCCATCTCTTCTTGAAGGTCAGAAAAGAACAATGCTTTCCGTCTATTTCACAGACAAACATGCACGCATTCCGTAAAGCGGTAGAAGATGAGAAGAATGTTGGATACAGGAGTCTAAGCTAGACGGAATGAATCTGATGAAAGAAGTAAAAGCTGTAACTCAATTCTGTATCCGGCTTTAACGCAACCCAGACTTTTTTTATTCTTACAATTTTATCCGTTGTTAAGATTGATCAAGAAAGGATGGGATATTACCATATTTAGAAATTATAGAAATTAAAAAAGGAAACTACAAAAAAAAAGAGTCCTACATATACAGAAATGTTTGTCAAAAAAAGGCAAACGGGCAAAATGTATTTGATTTAATATTGATGATATCATAAACCGGATTTGCAGACATCCCAACCACAATAAGACTTTTGGTTATTGATATCAATCTTCAAATATAAAAGAAGATGATATAATTATTACATTGCAAATGCAAAGCAAATTTCGTTACAGGCTGAATACTCTGGAAACATGTACGCATCATCCGATCAAAAAAAGTACATTCCATACCTTTCTTTAGTGCGAAAACACCAAAATTGTCTGACACAGAAAAGATAAGTTACGGGGAAAATCCTTAAAGAGGAACTTAATATTGCTCTGCCACAAATAGAAAAATATAAATCTCCAAAAAGGCTTAGGTTAACAACAGAAATTTATGAGCACTCCTGACAATACCTTGAATAAGACCGCAAATTAAGTCACTAGAAAAGGCAAACTGAGGTGAGGCGTGATCCAGTTAATCCCCAAAAAACGGATAGAGACTTACGAAAACTCAAGGATTGTGCAAACTAATCAATCAGCAAAGTTTGAGTACTAAAACATTTTAACTCCTGCAGTTGTTTTGAAGATTGTGGAACTCGACATAAACAACCTGATGTATAGACATGGCCCAAGAACATGCTTGCATTCACAATGCGAGCCTCCATTGAAGTAACACTAATGAAGGTCAGTCTTCTGAATGAGGTGACAACATTCAATATATGCAAGTAACACGACAGTTAAAAGTTATGACACCTTTCAAAGGTCGGTGCTACGTTTGTATAACATCAATAAACACAAAACCGATCAGTTGACTAAGTGTTCATATGAAATCCCACCTGTATAACTTATTAGTGAACAGCCCCTTACCTTGAATAGAGGACATCCTTACTTGTAGACTACTGTGTCTCTCATTCTGGACTCT
>NW_017803989.1:101846-103081 GCF_001625305.1 Branchiostoma belcheri
AACATGTACGCATCATCCGATCAAAAAAAGTACATTCCATACCTTTCTTTAGTGCGAAAACACCAAAATTGTCTGACACAGAAAAGATAAGTTACGGGGAAAATCCTTGAAGAGGAACTTAATATTGCTCTGCCACAAATAGAAAAATATAAATCTCCAAAAAGGCTTAGGTTAACAACAGAAATTTATGAGCACTCCTGACAATACCTTGAATAAGACCGCAAATTAAGTCACTAGAAAAGGCGAACAGAGATGAGGCGTGATCCAGTTAATCCCCAAAAGACGGATAGAGACTTACGAAAACTCAAGGGTTGTGCCAACTAGTCAACCAGCAAAGTTTGAGTACCAAAACATTTTAACTCCTGCAGTTGTTTTGAAGATTGTGGAACTCGACATAAACAACTTGATGTATACACATGGCCTAAGAACATGCTTGCATTCACAATGCAAGTCTCCATTGAAGTAACACTAATGAAAGTCAGTCTTCTGAATGAGGTGACAACATTCAATATATGCAAGTAACACGACAGTTAAAAGTTATGACACCTTTCAAAGGTCGATGCTACGTTTGTATAACATCAATAAACACAAAACCGATCAGTTGACTAAGTGTTCATATGAAATCCCACCTGTATTAATCTCCAAGCAGATCATACGGTGGCAAGGCAGTATCCATTGGCCAGAGGAGTGTCCATTAGCCACCGAAGATCTGCCTGCACTCGCACAGGGAGGAGCACTTCCTTTCAAAAATGGTGTTGCTGCCCCTCCTTGTGCCCCTATTAACAGCAATTGAAAAACTGGCCACGCTAAGGTTTTTACAAGCGGTTTATAGCTTGAATCTGGGACAAATTCAGTCACCCGCGCACATCTCAGTGGGAGTTCCCCCCCTAACTGAACCAGATACAATTCTGTATGCTGGCACTGTGATGCTTTCTGAAACATGGAAATGGATACTTATGGTTAAAATTTAAAACCCCATGCCAGACATTACAAAACACAAGGTGAACCTTCTCCGGAGGATCCATTGTTTAAACTGCCCAATACATGTATAACAGTTGGTGTTGTGACCCATAGACAGACTTCCTGTAACGGTCAACCATGCAGCCCCACAAGGAGGACAATAGCCTTGCCCGGTGGTTAGGGCAATAAACTACTTGGCAAACACATTCTGAGTAGGCAACAACTAGGTGTTAATAGCCTTTGACGTTTCGACTGCAGGCAGATCTTCGGTGGCT
>NW_017803989.1:103101-103454 GCF_001625305.1 Branchiostoma belcheri
AAAGGCTTAGGTTAACAACAGAAATTTATGAGCACTCCTGACAATACCTTGAATAAGACCGCAAATTAAGTCACTAGAAAAGGCAAACTGAGGTGAGGCGTGATCCAGTTAATCCCCAAAAAACGGATAGAGACTTACGAAAACTCAAGGATTGTGCAAACTAATCAATCAGCAAAGTTTGAGTACCAAAACATTTCAACTTCTGCAGTTGTTTTGAAGATTGTGGAACACGACATAAACAACCTGATGTATAGACATGGCCCGAGGACATGCCTGCATTCACAATGCGAGCCTCCATTGAAGTAACACTAATGAAGGTCAGTCTTCTGAATGAGGTGACAACATTCAATATA
>NW_017803990.1:0-38557 GCF_001625305.1 Branchiostoma belcheri
TTTTCAGTAATGGCCGCCCTAATTTGCATATTGCGCGGCCCAAATTTGCATATTTAGCAAAAAATAATGGTTCTAACTTTACTGAAATGGCTTAATTTAATTCGTTATCCCTCAAAAGATGGGGATAGACACCAAAATTATTCTGATACCATGAGTAGTTACTGAGATATTGACGAAAACTGGAGTTTCAGTAATGGCCACCTTAATTTGCATATTGTGCGAATTGCCCAAGGATGACAGAGTGGCATCATTCAGATTCTGAAAGAGCACACCTCAGAGATATAGAAACAACAAAAAAACTTTGTATGGACCGCATTGCACGCTTATCGGTCTCTGCCACCAGACTATATCAACAATGTGTCCACAGGGGGGGAATATGCATGCACATAGCCATGTGACGAGGAGCACACGGGGGCACACGGGGATCACATGAGGGCCTGCAAGCCCTTTTTCGTAAGGCGTAATCAGGCCGTTTTAGACTTCGTAATCCGTAATCGGCCGTCCAAAATCATCGTAATTCGTAATCGGTACATTGGCCGTAACGCGTAATTGGTTGATTTTATTCTCCGTAAAGCGTAATTAGTTACTTTTATGCGTCGTAAAGCGTAATCCATGAGATCATAAAAGCGTAGGCTGATTTCAAAATGGTCCAATCCACAACCGATAATGCCGTCCAGTCATCATGCCTGCGATTCCAAGAGCTCCCCCACAGTATACCGGCAGTGGTACTGTCCAATGAACTCGTACCCAGAGCATTGTGCTCCAAAGCAACGCAAGTAATGATCTCAGCAAAGAGCACACACCAGAGTACCCTGGGTACGATACTCTTTCTCGATCGATGACGTACAGGATGATCATTGGTTGACGTGAGGTGTGTGTTCCCGCGTGGCGCGTTAGCTCCGGTCAACCAGTCCTGCGGTCAGCGATGTCTTCCACCACAGATCTTATATCTGTAATTGTTAGAGTCGTTGGCTGTTCGGGAAACGTGCTGACCAAACACCGGTCAAACCTCCCCCTCTCTGCCCTGGAGGGTGAGATTGGTCAGCTGACCCGGAGGCTTGAGCAACATCTCGGCCTCAAGGAGGTGTCTGCCAAAGTCGGGATCCTCAACTTTGACACGACTTTGGCAAGATATGACGCCAAGACGCAGGCGAATTTCGCGATCAACACGCAGGCACAGCTTGACCTGGAGAAGAGCCTTGTCTCCAGCCAGAAGAGCGAACTTGTCGGTAAGTAATACATCTCGGATTTCTTTCATTATTTGTGAACTTTTCAGATTTTCATCATGAAACTGTGGGAGGGCCGTCATAGCGGAGATACAACGATAATTAGTTCAAGACTTCACTGACGCCCGAGCTTTCCCTGTACCAAGTCAGTGATATGTGATACGCGTGACCCCACATGACCCCATATGGTTTGTCCTGCCATGAGAAGATCATTAAGAACAACGTAAACACTTCTTTGGCTTGGATCTTCTTGGGAGACATATGGCTGATCTTGATTTCCCCTGCCCCTACATGAAGACTTTTAAAAATCAGATCCAGCCAAGAAAGTAATCTTCGATCGTCATTGTTACAACTTACAATAACTTGGGAAGCCTCCTATGATTCTCGTATAGACTACGACGGATTAGCACGGAAGACTATAAAACAGCATGCCTCTTATTTATGTTACAAGCCAAGGGATGGCTCAGGACTAGGGTGACCCCAGGCCCTGGGTGACCCAGAAATGAGAAAGGGCATTGACCGATCTGAGGAGGGATATGGATGTTGATACATTTTTTTCTCATTCATATAGAATCCTTTGTTTTGGTTTCATAGCTGTGTGTCTCTTTGCCCCCCGCCCAGCAATAAAAGACATAAAAACCCTTATGTTACCTCGTGACACGTAACAAATTAGATTCACTTTATCTCTTACCCTAGTCACTGTGAAGGAGAGAAAGGTCCTTCTCACCACGGGCGGCAGCCGGATCGTGGTGAATGTTGCAGGGTGCAGCACACAACATCGAGAACGAAAAGGTACTGTTTGACATCAATAAAAATGAAGAAATCGATATTAACACCTCTCAAAATTGGTCTGGGTACCATCCGTTTACGCATCGACCCAGTCCTATCGTCACTTGATCGGACCATGAGAGAAAAGGAGCATTTTGACTTTCTGGCGTATTAGTCATTTGATTGATGTGGTCAGTTGTATTCTTGACTGGAGGTTACGTAACGATATCAAATCTGGAACGGTTTCGCCAGACTATCGTAATCTAGGTCATGTCAGAATCATAAGAATGTCAGCCATACTTTTAGACACTGTTTCCGTCCAAATAAAGTTGACTTCTCATTGGGTTGCGTACAAAACAGGAAGAAAGGGCAAGAGCTTATTCGTTTCAGGGCTACGGTTAATTTTAGTTTCCGCCTAAATACATGTATGTGGCCATTCACTTCGGAACACCGACGATTCTACATGTAGGTAACAAGTCAGGAATTATTATTATGAAATTAAAACGTGAACTTATTGTCAGACTTTTACTCAGGAAAACTGTCAATCTCTGAAATGGGACTCTATATCCGGCGGTTTTCAAATATCCTTCATTGTTTCCCTTCTTTTGTATCCAGCATCATCCAGGAGAAGAAAAAGCCAAAACAAAGCGGAGGACCAGCGCCTGTATGAGGCCATTAAAAGCGGGGGAACTGTGGAAAGGACGGGACGACAAGAGGAGAACCTGCAGAAGATGAAGGATGGTAGGTTTTCTTTACACGACAACCGCACGTCCGACGTTTAAACTGTTTACCACATAAACAATAAGAAATGTCAGCGTTATGGTATGATATATGTGATTGCCAGTAACTAAGCGCGGCGCGTACATGTAAGTGCTGCGCGGGGGGAGAGCACGGGAGGGGTATGGAGCTCTGCGTTGCTTGTCTTCCAACGAATTACTTTAGTATGATCTACTAGTATGTGTTATCTATATAGCTATTAAATATCCCACCGTTATACCTTCTACAGAATTAGAGGCCATTGACTGCGTGTGCGTCAGTGAACTTCAGGTGAAGTGTGGGCTGTGCAACACCAATCTGAAATTGCCTACAGACAGAGCGTGGAAGGGGAAAGTCAACTTTTTCAAAAAGAGTGAGTCAAACATTTTCCTTACAGCTGGTATTTGTCTAGTCACGGACATTGCCTACGTACGTATTTGATACAAGTGTGATAATTTTTTACTAATGATAAGGCATTACGGTTCACAGCCCACTTCGAGCAGTGTCAAGCAAGGCAGAAGACCAGTTCCGCACGACTTGCACTGATTCAGGAGAGCAAGACCGCCATGGCCTCCTGGCTGGGGAAACCGTCTCACGCGAACGCTTCAGCGAGTGCGAGTGCAAGCACAGAAGACACAGAAGAGGACGGAATCCCCGACATGGAAGACAACATTCCAGACATGCCAGATCTGTAAGACGCCCATGAATCATGCATGATAGTACCTTGTATTTTATATATACTTCGATATTTGTGTTTTGTTTGTTTTAGTTTTGAAAAGTAGGTTAGAAATTTGTTTTAAGTTAAGAAGTTTGTTTAAAGTTTATTGTAAATACATGACATGACCGAGTTGCAAGTACAACGTTACCAACATACTATGAGAAAAAAGAAGAGAATAATATATGAGACTACGTCTAACACAATACTACATTGTACATTAACATACGTGGTACTAGTTTTGCTGTGTTTGACTTCTTCGTTTGACGCAGTGGAAGACGAATTTGCCCAATTCTTCTATTATATGTTGGTTCTTTTATCTTAGTACTGAAATTATTTTTCTGGGGCTAGAGAATAGTGATCAATAGTGGGAAGGTAAGAGAGCATTTTGGAAACGATGGTAAATATTTGGTTTCTGATAACGTCATAAAATCCAGACAATGAACAGTAAGAAATGATTTTCGTCTTCCACTTCATGACCAAATGAATATTAAACACACTACGGTTCCCCTTTGAAATATCGTCTCTCGTTCTTTCTCCATAGTGATTATGATGATAAGGCCCCATTCCCTGCTGAGGACGACGAAACAACCACGTCCCTCGAGTTAGAGCATGCTGAGTCAATAACTGGGCAAATGTCTGACGCTGCATTCGAAGTAGATATGAATACTAGTAGTGACAGGGAATCGGACACAGTAAGTGGCTCAGATGTAGAGGTCGTGGAATCGGACACAGCAAGTGGCTCGGACATAGAGGTAGCTGACGTACAGCTTGGCCTTCACGTCGAAATACCAGTGTGTCTGCAGAACATCGATCCTTTGGCCTTTAAGTTGCACGAAGCCCGGCAGTCGGGGCTTTTGCCACAAGACAGGATTTTCTACAAGTGGTTATCAGGCAATCTAGAGTACCTGCTGAATGAGAACCCGCAGCAATTCGAATGGGACGAGGAAGTCGTCGAATTCTACAGATCTCTGAAATATCACGGCGGTGAAAGAACACTTAATCTTTTGAGGGGGCCTATGCACCTTGGACAGGGACGTGGCGGGACAAAAGACCCGGCCTCCGCGAAAATGAACCTTGGTGGCCCGTCCAGAGTCACAGTCGCCAAGAAAAATGCAGGATATACCACCAGAAGTGGAATACTGCACGACCTTGTCCTTGCATTCCATGCATTGGCATGTGACGAACCCACAGATGTCGTACCCCTGATCGACAACCCAACCGTTAAAGTCATCCCTGTGGTGATGCAAGGCGACGGGACAGCCCTAAAACCAGCCATACAGTTCGACCCACTTACAAAGACCAATGTGGGCCTGACTTTTCCCGTCGACCTAGAGTACGTGAAGACAAACCAGGAGCCTGACCTGAAGGTGTTAGAAGAAAAAATCGTGTCCGAGGCCCACGTAATGCTATTATACAGCTTAGACGGGAACCTGTCAATGCCGGTAGCAGTCGACTACCTGGCGAAGAAAGGGAAGACGGGGGAAGTGATGCAACAAATGTTTGCCAGCAGGGTGAAGACAGTCCAGGTCTGCCGCAGGTGTCTCCAAAGAGCACAAGTCAAAGAATTGATTGTCGAGGACGTCCCAGGCTGTGTAAGCCACTGTGACACTTGCCTCGCCAACGGAACTGTATGTGAAGAGTGTGGAACACTTGGACATGAGACAATACACCCGGCAGCCAGGGCATGTTCCAAGTGCGTCAACGAGACAAAACAGTGCGAGAAGATCCTCGTCATGGTTTTAAGCACAGACTGTGAGGAGGGCAACAAAAAAGCCATGAGAGGATTGCGTGACGTCGCCGAAGTAGACCCTTCCCTACAACTCCTTGTCCACATTCCGGACGCAGTGCATGTCGGAAAGTCATTAAAGGCTCGGTTTGCCAACTGGTTTCTCATCGTACAAGGAGTTCGTGTCTGCCTAGCAATTCTCGCTGTGCTGCGAAAGAGAGGCGACCCAACACTACGAAGACAGCTGAAGAAATTGCTCCGGGAAGATGACGCTAGAAACAGAGACCGGATGTCAGTGGAGTCTGTGAGCCGCTTAACACAGCCTGCGGTCGTCCAACTCCTGCGCAATACCGGGAAGGTGGTATATACGATTGTCCCCGACCTACTTAGAAACCCCGAGACCAACAGACCAGGGATGTATCCACACATCGTTGCAGTAACCCCTGGCCCATTTGGATTCTATCTGGCTCTGGACTTCAACCCGTTGACAAGACATTCTCGCCTCATCAAGATACGAACGCATAATCCAGCAGACGTAGTGATCCTGAAGGAGAAGTTGAAAGACGCACATTCGCTAGCGTACATGGAAGGCATAGCATTTGTATGTGAAGGCACTCAAATCTGTGTTGTTCCAGTGGAGGGAAAGTTATCTCTGAACATATCTTCCTTGAAGAAAACGGCCGATGTGAAGGTAGAGCTAGAAAAACGAGGTCTCAGCTTGAATGCACCATGGCGCAACTAAAGGATCGCCTGCAGAACCATCTCGCTGCTGTGTCAAGAACATATGGGCCTAACAGTCAACACAAGAAGACAAGTCTGAATATCACCGGCGCTGACATGTCTCCACGGGCCATTTGTTCCTTAGATGAAGACGCGCTGTTGGTCGGAGACGACAGAAGCCGAACCATTTTACGTATTCAGGTCGAGAAAGATGGTGTCGGTTTACTTGGCCACAGGGAAGCCATAACCCCCTACCCTACTTCTTGTAAGAACGTAATGTCTGTCTCAGGCATGGGTGAGCACATTTTCGCCACGTTCCGTGGGGATACTGCAGGCGGAGTCTACAAGTACAACAACCAGGCATGGCAGACAGTTGCACTGAACAACACGGACGTCTGCACGGAGGCTCACAGTGTCACCTGGTACGGCGTCGGAGAAACATTGGTGGCCTTTACCGACAGCGCCAGCCACCAGGTGAAGGTTGTGATGCAAAGTGGCCAGGTTCAAACACTGGCGGGCAACGGTAGGCCTGGTCTACAAGACGGTACACTGCCGTTTGCAGAATTCCACCAGCCTCGTGGAATTTGCAAAGACCTGCAATGTCTCCTCGTCGCGGATTCAGCAACTGGTAGTATTCGCATGATAACAGATGTCGGTGGTGCTGCTCTATTCCTAGAGAAGGTCGGTGGATTGTACAGAGCCTTCGGTATGCATGCTCCACAAGAAAACTCTCCAACCCCAAGCGCATCGCCGAACCAAGCCATACAAGCTGTGAGAGATCTCAACACATTTCTGAAGTCTTGTAAAGATAATGTCAATGCCATACGAGGAAAAGACGGCGTAACGAACGGGAGAGAGGGAACAGTGTCCAGTAAAACCCAGGAGAGCGTGGACATTTTGGAAGACGGCCTGGAGAGGTTCAAGAACAACCTGACGGAGTTAAACAACACGTATGTTCCACACATGAAATCTCTCCTCACACTTGCAACCGAAAATGTACATGCGACACACCACTTCAGACACCCTACCGCCACTCTCTTGGAATATGTGCAAGACTTTGGAAACACCATGAACGAAAGTCTCAAGCGAATGGCCTTCTGGAGTGTATATTATCACACACATCCCAAGTCTTACTACCCCGTTCCCGCGTCAAAGATCCATCTGTCTGGACTCCCGCTATTGCGCTCCAGGAAACCAACGAACATGAGGGCAGCCGACACTGACGTCATGAGGCACTGGGCTGCTGAATACGGCAAAGCGGTTCGGCAGAGGACAGTACGCCAGGAGACGACAATGCATAAGGCCGGGACGCTGCCTCTGACACTCTATCAACAGAGGATGCCTGATGCCCGACCTTTGACGGATGCCATGATGTATGCGCTGAACGATGAAACGGATCCACCCGGATCAGCTGCAGATAACCCACCTGCACATGCAGTGGAGGACGACATGGAAACTCTGGAAGGAAGAGATGTAGATGCACTGTCGGACCCTGGAGATGAAGAAGTCTACAGCGAGAGTGACAGTGACAGTGATTCCGGTGATATAGTTAACACTGACTCAGCAGAAGATCACACATGGAGAACGACGTCACTGATTACAAGGTCAGGGCGAATGGTGGCCGCTAATCGCCGTCTGCAGGGCTACCTTTTCTTTTAGACGGAGGTGGACGACAAAGGAAGATGAATGTAAACCGCTGTTCCAAGTTTGTTTCAAGAAGTATACCTTTTTCGTCAGTTTATGGAAGTAACTTTATAAAAGATGGACGGATTTCAAACCAGTCAACTACCATCTACAATGAGAACTCATTGCCATGGTACTTGGGAGAAGCACAGTATGCTGTTCTTTGTCAACATGCTAGTCGTAGATACTGAAAACAGCCGTCCAAGAAGGATGAAGAAGCAGCACAGCAGGTTGAAGAACCATCCATCTCTAAGGAAGCAAGTCAAGTAAAGAGGTAACACAGTATAATTACCTCATGAAAATGCGCGTAGTTAGTCGTCTTTTCACACTTGACACCTGGGACGAACTGTGCTTTAAGATCAACAGTCACTCCTTTTATTCGTATCACAATGGTTGTAAAGGTAAGAAAATGAATGTAAAGGGCATGAGATAGTCGAAATCTACCCAGTTATTTTCCAACGAAGACAGGCATGCACAAAATGTCCAAGGTGTCAAGTGAAGTGTTTTGATAATGTTGAAAATCATTGATGCATTTGCGAATTGCGGGAAGGCGACATCTATCGAAGCCATATATTGCTTCGCTTCATGGATTGAGTGCGACCCCACAGTTGTAGCACTGATTATGATTCATTGATTGCGAAGTTGTATGAGCTATGAGCTACTTTTACTGCGTTGTATGTCTGCCTTATTTTGCGTGTTAATATTGAAAGGGGGATTGAGTCATGCCCAACACGGACTGTGAATCTATGACGCGACAAATGAGACCTTCTCCCTCCTGTGTACAGTTGAATAAATTACGATGGAGTTACGTTGTTGGTATTGATTCATGCTTCTCGTGGTAGTAAAAATGTTGAAAGTATATACCTGATCTCCGTACCGCGTGCGTTCCCTTCCCATAAAAGGCTTGCGCTTGACCTTTGCGATCAGCTGAAGCATTTCGGCGCCCGCACGCATATGGCTCGTATTGCGCTATGCCGTCTGAAGCGCTATCGTGGTTAATCTCGGTGTTTGTGTAGTGATATTGCCCCGTTCTGGCAGGTGAGTGAGTTGGGACACCATAAATCGGGGCCGGTCTACGACTAGGAAGCCAGTATCCACAGCATGTATAATATTTATAAATGTTTCTTCCTCTATCGCCATGGCTCAGTGGTTATGAAAAGGTTAATCGTCACCTACAATTATGGCGCGCTCGGAACTCGCTGATCGGCTTCACCTATCGCCCGGTGCCCTCGGCAGCCACCGGTTCGAACCCGATTTCGGGTGATTTTGGCACCCGCCAGAACTTGTCCTCATATCACTCCAAATAAACTCCTGGATCTATCGCCTATGTGCCAATCAACACAAAGGCAATAGTTTTGACGTAGAACTATTAGTTGCTGTGTTATAGACGGTCGGGAATCCTCATGATTCAACGTAATTCGTAATCAGCTCTGAGAATTTAACGTAATTCGTAATCGGCGGCGAAAATTTGGCGTAATTCGTAATCGGCGGCGAAAATTTGGCGTAATTCGTAATCGGCGGCAAAAATTTGGCGTAATTCGTAATCAATACCTTGCAGGCCCTCTCACATCTCCAAGGCACACGGGGCACACGGGGAGCACATCGCAATTCAACGTCACACACATAACGTTACTAGTAACCTGTCAGGACATGGGGAAGGGGGGTAAAGGCAAAATGGGGGAGGAAGAATGGGGTGGGGGGGATAGAACAAGGAGGGGTAGGGACTGAGGAGGAGGACGTTCCCAGGAACATGCTATGCCAGACTGGAGTCTGCGAATAAGGAAGCAATCAGGTCGTCAAAACAGCTTCAGACCGGTGGTGGTAGATCATAAAGAGAGCTGTAATGTGTAAACAGCTGTTGGTAAGGCGGCAATATCGAACAACTGTCTTGTCGGTGACCGGAAGGACATCACGTCACTATGTACTATTCGCAAAAGGGGGAAGCATTAGTTCCTCCCGTGTGCAGCAGACTATTCGCAAAAGGGAGAAACATAATTAATACGTGAAGTAAATTCGGCACAGCTGCGTCTACGAAATTGAAAAAACGATGAGATCAATGCGTTCAATGCAAAAAACAAGAGAGTGTACAAACACAAGAACGACTTGCTACTACTACATGTACTAGCATATGTGTATGAAGGGGGGGTGTGAGTCATGTGCACATGTCAAGATCCAGGGTGGGAGTTGGCTAGTAGGGGGGAAACGGGGTCGGGGGTCGGTCGGGGGTGGATGGGACGGAAAAACAAGGCGAGGTGAGGGCATGAGAGGTAGGGTCCGAGGTAAGGATCATATACAACGTGGGCGCACCAGACATGTAGTGAGAAACCAATCAAACAGTCAGGACAGCCCATCAGACAACAAATGCTGGAAGAGTGAGTGTAGAAAACTGTGAATCATGTGGGAGTAGGGCAGTTAGCACATTAATAACTGACCTAGCCAACCAGTCTATCAAAACAAAAACAAAACAAACAAAACGAGGAGGTTGTAACCGATCAAGGATGGGGACTATATACGGGAAGAAAGTCAGGAAGTTTGTTGGTTAATCACGAGGTTATAGCCTGGAATCCTGAAGGCAGAGCGGAGGAACGGAGCGGAGACACAGCGTTCATGGATGGATTCCAGGCTAGAGGGTTTGGGTGGAAGGGGATATTACTAGTACGTTCATAACATCACAACGTTCCCACGAGTGGGTGGTCTGGAAGAGAAAAGGCTAGGCGGTCAACTGTAACAGGCAGGAAGAGGGTATAGCCTGGCTGTCATTAACACAGCGGGAGGTAAGGAAGTGCGCTGTCCTCGAGTGACACCTCGTGGTGGGAACGTCTCTGTTGAAGGAAGAATGTGTAAATAGCCAGAGCGCAAACTAGGAAAATGCAAGGAAATAAGAAGCGTTACTAGAAGAGTACACATGCAGGACCACACGCAAGGAGATCTATGAACGCCCATGATGCAGCAACCTCCTGTGGTAGCAGTATTATAAAACCGGTTACGATAGTACATTAAACGAGAAGACAACAACAAAATACAGACAACGGGGGGAACATGGAAAGGAGTGGGGAAAACCTGCTACAGAACCTCCATCGTCAGGCGGGCGGGGGTAGCCAGTGGGGTCCGAGATCGAGGTGGTCCGGTCTGCCGAGGCGATGGGGATTTGGCGCAAAATCCGTGGAACAGACGATCGATGTGGCAAACGCGACGAAACTGTAGCACAGGGGCGCGCAGAAACCAGTTGAGCCGCTGGACGCACATAACGGAGGTAGTTCTGGTGTAGAGGTCAAGATCCATGGCGGAATAATCAACTTACGTGGAAAGCGAACGTCTACACAAGAAACAGTCAGAGAGACGGAAATCCACACGAGCAGAAGTACAGGGTGAAGTAATCCAGTGACCAGCGGAAGAAGCCAAAGGGGAAATTGTAACTACACACGCTTGGGACAAATGTGATCGGGAGCCAAACAGATGTGACCGTACAGAGAAAGTTTGAGCCACGAATGACCCTTACGAGGGTTAGGGAGGAAGGGTCAGAGGGTAAAGGGGCGGAATAATTAGTATCAGGGTAGGGGTCACGTGATTGTCTGTTCAGCCGACGGGAAACGAGATTTTCCACCTGTTTTGGCTGGCGTAAAAGAAGATACCAGTCCAAGAAAAATCCCGATAAAAACACGCCAAACATAAGCCGAAACCTAAACCTCTGTTTTAGACTATACAGTTCTAATGCGGTAATCTTAAACAGGTCAAAAACAACATATCTGCGGAGAAAGAAAAAAACACCCCCCTGTCACGGAAAGACTCCTGAAGACAATGTTCTTAACCCTTGTCCTGCTGGCAATTTTTACAAAATATTTTCAAATATTTTCATGTCTTGGTCAGGTCACAGTCCCTTGACTTTTTTTGCCCCGCGGTGGCATAGTTACTTCCGCATTCATTGCGTTTCGCTGCGGTGTGATGCGTTACACGAGAAACACCCCCAAATCGTACATATACAGGGTACTATATAGATGGTACTGTATGTGCAACCCATATATATAAGGGCCCCGCAAGACAAGGGACAACCAAGACTCAATATGGCCCAGTTTTAGACTTCCCAAACTTCCATATATGGTAATTTCAAGTCCCCGGATGTACTTATCATTTCTTTTTGTAGAGAAGGAAATGTAACAGGAATTTCCCTTCTTTTAAAAATTTTGTTTATATAAGATTTGTAATATCTTAATATTCATGAGAGACGACATTAACGTCACAAAAAAGTTTGGGTTTTTGAGGGTTAAATTGTTGTCTAGTACCATTCATTGAATGATTTTAGACAAAGCTTAAAATAAAAAAGTCTATTTCTGTAAACAGTAGCAACACATGTACCGGTCGTACGTACGTATATTGTTCAGCTGTGTTCAAAGACATTATGTTCAATAACTGAAAAAAACAGAAATTCAGCAATATTGTACTAAATGTAGCGAAAGAAATGGAATACAACAACATGTTTGTGGGAACAACAAAGAAAACCAGGTAAGCACCACCTTTGGAGCTGGAGCTAAGGGGACAACGTCTAGAACAATGTCCCTCAGTAAAGCTACTTTGACTTCACCTTGATCAAAACCTCACATACGACAGCCACATTGCTCATATAGTTAAGAAGTGCAACAGAAGCTTGGCACAGGTGGGAAGGGTTAAGGACTTACTACCACATCGGCAGAGAATGGCCGTAGTCAACGCCTTAACCCTACCTAGACCGGTCTTTTTTGGCATGGGGGGACGGGGGGGACCTTTTGACCCCCCCCTCAGAACTCGCGAACGGTATGTCGTATGGCAACCCACCAAATTTTCAGAGGATGGTATACTAGTAACAGTTTATCATATCTACAATTTTTATGTCACTATGACGTAATGTGACGTCATTATGACGTCATTAATGTGATTTTATTGGCCCAAACCGTCTAGATAGGTTTTTCCCTGAAAAGTAAATGGTATTCAACATAACTGTACCAAAAGTATTTATGACAGAATATTAGGGTGTACTAAGTCTTATGTTGCCCATAGCAACACCGGTGACGTCATAAATGACGTCATGCATATTTAAGATATCCGCCATCTTGGATCATCAATCTTGAACTTTCAAAAATAGTTTTCTTTCCAAGATAAAGCCTAAAATACATTTTAGACATACTTAAGACCTTCATTTTAACCTTTTTTTTGAAAAATAAATGGAAGTATTCATGAAATATTAATGAAAATAACCTGTATATACCTGTTCTCATGATATGGTCCACCATCTTGGATTTTGGCCAATGACGTCATCAAATTAGCATAAATTATGCATATTTAATGACAAAATTTACATAAAATTATATGGGATGTTATTAATATTAGAAACCATGAGTAACTTGACATAAAACCCATAAAATTCTATTGTTGAAAAAAAAGTACTAAATTTAGCAAAAATGCCTGTCAGAAACCCGTTGCCATGGCAACACAAAAATTATCATCTTATTCCAATGATAGAGGATTGTTGCCAACAATATTCTAGGAAAAGTCACCAAGTTCGGCCGTTCTAGCGGTAGCCGTTCAGACGCTAGGTGACATCAAAGTTGGCGCGGCCACTTTTAGCCCTCCCCCCGGTCTAGGTAGGGTTAAATAGACTACTGTTGCTCCGTACGGGGAAACACAACACAGAACAACATAAGAAGACTACAGGTGGTCCAGAACAGGGCAGCAAGGCTAGCTCTTGGTTGTGATCGGGATGCACATGTGGACACCATGCTAAAGACCTTAGGACGGCTGACTGTCAGGGGCAGAATCCAACAGAGAAGCCTTGTCACATTTAAACTTATCATGCTCACCAAACAGCCAAAGGCTTTGTACGACAAAATCACATTCCAATCTGAGATTCACAAGTACCGCACACGTTCAACCAGCACAAACAAAATCAGACTACCAAAACCAAACTCTCAGAAAAAAACGCTTTATATACAGGATGTCACAGTTGTGGAATAACATAGGCAACTAGCAAAGTACTGGATTGTAAGTAGTGAATTGTATAAAGTTTGCCATGTACTGTTAATTTTGCAATGTTTTGTATGCTTGTAATATATGTATGTAAATATGAATGTGCAGACCACAGGAAGAATAGCCTCCTATGAGGCTAATTGTGGATCTGAATAAAACTGAAACTGAAAACATAATATCCCACACAAAAACTCTTTTCAGCACCTTGTTTGTTTTTACTAAAATCCAATTCAAATACATCCGATTCCACATAAAGCACTTCCTCACTTTGCTACACAAAACGGGAAATAACCCCCCACCATCCCAAAGATGGATCCATATTATCTGTAATCTGTAGACAGAGACAGTTCCACATAATAGTCACAGAATATAGAATTCATTCATTTTGTATAATTGAATACTAGTATATGAAAACTGATTAAATTGCTATTGCTCCCACATAAGATATGCTGCCATTTCCATTTGATTGATTTGGATCATAGATATTTCAAACTTTGTCTATTTCATTTAAATAGCCTTCTCTGCAAAGAAATAGCTTGCTTCCTTAGGAATACGTTAAAGAATCATTGAACACAAGCACCTTTAGCATGTATTGCATGTAAACTTCTATAAATGATAGGTTTTCTTTGCCAGTTAAATGATGATATACCACTAGAAGGATATACCAAATTTACCTCAGCTGTCATTTGCTCCCTTCTCATTTAACACATTGTTTACAGTACATGTCTTTATAACAAAAATGTACATCAAACAACTAGTTACATCTAAACCCTGCCTATTCAACACCTATATTCCAACATAATTAGTTCCACTCTTGCATAGTTGAAAGATTAAGACTGTCTTTTCTGATCAACAGTAAAATACTGGTCATGGTTATATTCACTGATTAGGATAGTACTAATCTTCTAGCGAGTAACCAACAATTTGAAAGGCACTACAGTCATTCCTAATTGCAATAGATGTTGGTTAGTCTAACTCAATACAAGTACTGGCTATGATTAGTGACACTGAAAGTTTTTTTTTTACGTCATCTTTTAGAAGCTTCCATGATTACGCTTTCATATCACTAACATCATTCTATGTGAACATACAATAATGAACAAAACTTAAAGAAGTAAGACATGATTTAGGTTACACCCCTATAATTATATGGGCACCCCTACATGTATGTTCTGACAACCATAACCCTCTGTCGGAACGAAGGGATTTTAGAACATAGCTGTCCCTGTTTAAAACAACGTCTTTAGCTGTCCCAATGTAACATTTACAGACTTCACCTCTGACATTCAGATTAACCCGACCAAGTTTGCAGTTCGGCTGTTTGACATCACACGGACGCAGTAAGCTTTAGCTCTTCCTTCAACAGTGCAGCCAGCCTCTGGATACCCTGTGAGAAGTACATGTAAACACAGTTTTATCTATATACTTCATCTTCATCTTGATTACCCCCAGATAACCCCGCGAGGGGTGCCGTTAGGGGGGAGGAGGTCAAGGCTAAGGCGGGCAGGCAGCCAACCCGGCCCGGAACGACTCAACATCGGGAGCCATGACTACCGGGCCGGGTAAGGAGTTCCACTGTGGAATGGTACGGGGAAAGAAAGAAAATCTGTATGTGTCAGTGCGTGCGTTAATGGGCCGATATTTGAGAGAATGGCTCCCTCGGGTACGCCCCTGTGTGGGCTGCAAAAAACTACCAATTTGGGTATTAATTGCTACGGTGTTGTGAACTATTTTAAAAAAAATGTTGTGAGGCGGGCGCTCCTCCTCCTTTCGGAGAGAAGAGGCCATTGCAGGTCGTAATACACTCTTCATATAACCAAAGTAACATGCAGGCATAGCAAACAGCTTATAACATATATATAGGTTCAGACTTGTCAATGGAGTGAATGGGCCATACCGTGATATTTTCCCACTTCATACTTCTGGGTAATATCATGGAATCATGAACAAACTGTAGACAAGATGGCTAAGTGTACATGAACTATTTGGAATTTTGTAGGATGTATGCACAGTTTTGCTTGTACACTATTAGTTAAGAGGTAATAACTTGAAAATAATGATGTAACTTCTTTTCTATAAAGGATTTGAAGAAGAGAAAGCTGAGATAAAACAGAAGGTTTGTATCACAAGAACTGTTTTTTTCAGTGCGCAACCTCTTTTCAAATAAAGGATCACAGAAGAATGGCACGTTTACATGTAGTTCCCACAATAACCCTTATCAAGTAAGAAAAACGCTTTTTATACTTTATTAGGAACCTCATGTCAAATTAGGTATAAATGTGGAACCTCTTTTCAAATAGAGGATAAGTGAAGAAGCTGTATGAAGAAACTATGAGGGTTTTTTTTTTTACTTAATGAGGAACAAGGTCGGGTATAAATGTGAAGGAAACATCCCAGCTGCATCACAAATTCATCAGGGTTAAACAGAAGAGGCACAGTCAATCCAGGCACTTGAGGTAAGGACTCAGGCTCACGACACTGGACCTGTCAGGAAACCAGTTTATCCAGGTAATTCCTCAGCAATTTGTAGGGGTCCCTCTTCTCCAATTAAAGTCTTCAGTTGAATGACATAAAAACTGAACTGCCCTCTCACTTTACTGAAAGTATGTTCTCAGGATTACAAAAGCTCGCTATCTTGGAACTTAATGATAATAGCGTGGCCTCTCTGATGAAGCAAGAGATTCCACTCCCAAGTCCAAACCTCACTCAAAAGAAAAAGAAAAGACAAAGGACAGATACAAATCTGAAAGATCGAAAGCTGGAGACCAGAAGACGCTACAGAAGGAAAGGGAGCCTCTTCCTGTAGGAGTACACATGGGTGTTGCTAGATCTGTAAATCATTCAGGACAGGGACACAGACATCCAATGGTATAAAGCCAGACAAAATAGAAAGGTCAAAAAGTGTGTCTTAGCCTTGGTATTGAACTGGAATTTCCTATTATAATTCATGCCAAAATGTAAACCTGCCCTGATTCTTTTAAAACTTAATACAATCATCATACCTGTTTATACTGCTTTTTTGTGCAAAGGGCTTTCAATTTGTTCATTACAGAAAGCAAAATCTTTGAGGCATAAAAAAGGAGCAGTAATAATACCTTATCAATGTCCTGTTCAGGAGCCTGTGAGTATGATGCCCTTATGTAGGGGCTGGGTGTTGCGTCGTTGGCGGTAAACGCTTTGCCAGGAGCAAACAGCACACCTGAAACATAAACACAGGGCATTGCATTTAAACACTTAAAATGCTGGAACATTCTGCTACATGTACATGATTATTGTAGTAGATGACTGTTTTATTATCTTCCAAGAATATTATCTTTATTTATAAAATGCAGTTGATAGGCACAATGTTTCCCAAGTCTAATTTTGAGCTGAGGATCAGACCAGTGACTATGCACAATAAAACTAAAAGCATCTGAACTGTCCTGTATATCCAACATGTAAAGCCGAAAAAATGTTGCTCACATTATCTGAATTATGTTATGGTTTGATTTGATTTGATTTTATTGGGATTGCAACAATACAATCCACGCGGAACAGAGGCAGCTGTTGCTGGTGTTATGTCCCGCACATAGAAACGATTACTGGACAGATAATACTCATTTTCACTTGAAACTAGTGGGGAAAGTCCTGTAAAGTGCCTTTCCCAAGGGCACAAGATCGGTGGCATGTCAGGACTCGACCCCGGGACCTCTTGGTTCCGAGTCGCGGACGCTACCGTTGCGCCACACGACCCCATTGTTCTGGTTGACAAACACATTATAGCTGCTGAGTTAGGAAACTTTAGTAGGACGAAAGTGATTTGGCAGAATAGTTATGGTAACCGGGTTTGGTAACTTGGCTAAAAACATCCCTTTAACAATGTAGGCAAATATATACATGTATAGAAACATCAAGGCTAGACTAGAATTCAGAGAATGTGAGCAATGTTACGTTTCATATTCTGGTATAAAAACGTTTTCACCATAATTAACGTACCTGCATCCAGAGCTTTCTGCATGACCAGGTCAGCGGTATCCTGGACTCCCAGGAGTTTCATCCACAGGAACATACCACTGTCTGGGACAGTCCACTCTGCATAGTCTGCAAAAAAAGTTATTTCTACATATATACCGGTACATAGAATTAGAAGTTATTGAATTTCAACCTCCCCTTTAGCTGTGTACCTATAAATAAGTGACAGCTAGTCTTCCAGGAGAGAACACAAGTACATGTACATGATAAAAGACATCGGATTACAAAACCACCTCCGAAGTAGATGCATTTACATTACTCTCTGCACCAAATGATGTTTATTTGAAGACCCAATACCTTTTAACCAAGTGTCACATGACTCCACAATGATGTCTCTCCGCTTGCGGTAGAACTCTGTGACACTGTTAAGTAACAAACAACAATGATTAAATAGTTACAGCAGTTTTAACAAATTATGATGCAAAGGATGGTTAGATGGTACAGTCTAAAAATCAACTTTGCATGGAAATAAACACCAATAAACTTGTACAAGGAGGTAATTCTTCATTGCACATTCCCAACCAAGCAAGCTAAGATAGCCATTTGAAACAAAATCTGTATTGGTTATGGCATTAGAAAGCAGGTGGAATTAGACAGCAGGAAGAAGGTTAGGCCACACCGTCTGAATTTTATGGATGACCTCCTCTGAAGAGCCCCAAATAAGTGCGCGCGGGCGAATAAAAAAGATTACGGCCAAAAATAAAAAATGCTACTAAACCACAGGACTACAAAGCAGGTGTTGTGAATTTGCGGCAGTACAAAAGTGAATTTGCGGCAGTACATACGACAAGCCGCCACATGCTGGCATTTTGCGGAACTTGTGAATCGGCCCTGTACGCATGTAACTCGCCTTCGATAGCCTGCGTGCCATCCTCCAGAGTTACCACCGTTTCCGTATTGTCGCTAACTAGCATGGACTACCCAGGCCTAAAGCCAGGCCTAGAGCCAGGCCAGAGCTAGGCTAGAGCCTCAGAGGACGTTTTTTTAGAAAAGGCGAAAGTCAATGCGCGCGGATGTCATCCATACAATTAAGTCGGTGTGGCCTTACATGTAATACTAGTAAGTACAATGACACACCGCTTCGTGTGAGCATCAAATCCCTCCTGTCCCCAATCCTGCAGAATCCGCAGGCAGATCATCTGGGAAAATACAAAGATACAACATTTCCATATCAGATTTTACTCTCCTAGCAGAGGTGCCTTTATTTCAAACCTTTGATGAGCTTCGATGACCTCTATTTTTTTCGACTTTCTAGCCAATATAGCAAAAGAAAAGCCAGGGAATTGAAAGCCAGCCAAAACGTTTCAAAAAGGTAGAAAACCAAGGAGAGTTTAGGATATAAAACAGACTAAACATCTACATTGGAGAGTAAGGGCTGTTTCCTACCTGGGAGAGTGTGTTGGCATGCAGAGTGCAGACCTGCATGTGGTACACCAGCTTCTCTATCAGGGGCTGGGGACCCGTGGCAAAGCCAATACGCATCCTGTGTAGCAGGATAGAAAAAGACAAGACCTTTACTTAAGTGAATATCATTATTATATTTTCAGTATCTGTATCTGTATATTAGACAGTATAACGGCCCCTTCTCTTTACACACCAGTATAATGTTACCAGATTTATCTTGCAGCACAGATATCTTAATGGGGTACATTTTAAATGCAAATATCAATAAAAGTACTTGGACGTCTGAGATGAGGCATCCATACCTACATAATGTTACTGTCAGTTCAAATCTTACAGACTCACCCGGCAGATAAAATCTTGGAGAAAGAGTCAAATCTGATGACTCGTCCGTCAACGTCCATAGACAGGTAGCTGGGCACAGGAGTCTACAACAAGCAGAATTATTAAAAGTGAAATAAACTAGGATGTCTCGCACACAAGGTATCGAATTCAAAACCGGACGTTTTGCTGCTACTAAGGAAAGACATCAGGGAGTCCAAAGGAGCAATCCACTGCTTAGGTGATGTTACGTAATGCAGTGGGATCATACGTTGCAGAAAGTCTGATGCAACCAACACAAATGATCCACTGCTCACCAAGTCACATGTATCATCTGTATAACTTCAAGAAAGATGTTACCTTTAAGATAAGTTTATCGCCTTGTTAAGAGTTCTGATAGAAGAACTTTACTGCACGCCAATTGTACAGGGTACATTGTATGGCAAATATCTAACAATAAGTAGCATAGTAAAACAGATAGGTATATATGATATAACATTGGGGCCCCAAAAGAAGCAAACATTGACGGCCATACCTCTGTGAACTGGATGTAGTAGTACGGGTCATCCTCCAGGATGAGGAAGTCATACTCGCGGGCTATCTGTGGAATAAATCACTAATCACACATGGGAAGATAAATGCCAGATTGAATTACATCACAGAACGGATTACTACTCAATTGTATTTTATATCTTGCTCCAGTATTGCACGCATTGTTAATGTTTCATACTGTGATAGTATGCATTTCCGGCACATCATACTGCATCCTACCCCACCACCGGGCCACAACCCAGTCAATCAACTGAAACCCCATCTCTGCCCGCTCACTTCCAACCTTTGTTGCCGAGGTCGAATAGGCAGGTTATTAAACCTATTGTAACTGACCAGTCTCGCTCCAGCGGTGAAGAAAGTCGTAGCAGACTAAATAGGTTTGGTAACTAGGATAGAGGACCGCCCAAAAGAATACAGTTATATAGCTATAATGCACCTGATACACTTGCTGCTTCCGTTCCAATGACGTGGTGACGCCTGTAGGGTTAGATCCTGACGAGGTGGTGTAGAACACACGGGGGATGTCTGAACACATGTTGGAACTGTCTGCAGGGCTCCAGTTGGACAGGATCCTGCGCAGGGAACTTATCTTTGGCCCATGCTCGTCTGTCTCCACCTCAAGGATGTTGCAGCCCATCGGTTTTGCCTACAAAACCAGGAACAAGAAATCAGAGATCAGTAAATGTAAAGCTTTCTAGGAAGTGTTTGGAGTTTTTGGGAATGCATTGGAATGGTATTATATAGAATGGATTATTAATTCTATTGTACGCCGTCACTTACTACAGCTATTAAATAATGATTTAGTTTCATACCATGATTACAGTGTCAGTGCGCATTCCTGACAACCTCATACCCCTCATACCAGATCTTGACACCCGAGGGCAATTACCCTTCCAGCGTGCAAAAATACCTAGTTGCCCAGTTGCCCCGGGCAACCAAATTTTACTTGGGGCAACCTGTTTTTGAACCTAGGTAGACCATTGTGCTACCTGAATTTTAAGAACCCCCCCCCCTCCAAAGTCATGCCAACCTAAAATTCTGTTGGGCAACCTAATTTTGCTGTAGGTTGCCCAGCCTGGTTCAAAAAATATTTTGTAGACTGCCTTCAAGGCCAATAAACTGAAACCCTATCTCCTCCTAGTCCCAATGCTGCTGATGAACAAATACATACAAACTCCCTCTAGACCAGCGCCACCAAAAACTTTACTTCTGTCGTAGTAAAAAAGTTTATCAAAGAGATAACTACTTTAACATCTACATAGGTACATCAAAAGTCTGCCTTGTGAAATTATGCAAGTTTTTCTTAACATTTATATTGAGATGGAGACATTATATTTCTCCTTTAAGAGCAGGATAATTTTGCCTTTCTTTATGTATGACAAAAATCTGTTTCACACTAATTTGAAGAGTGTCGAATGTGATGTTGAGTGTGATGAATATCAGTATATGGTAATACTCACAATAGACAGTATTCCGGGATAAGCGGGAGTTTCAATCAGGACATTGTCACCAGCAGTCACCAACATCTCCATAGTCTGGTTAAAAATGTTCAATTCGAGGAATGAAGAACTGCACATCTCCTTTACAACTTTTACAGACCAACATTCTTGGATATGTTGTATACACTAGCATGGATTCCATAACATCCCAGCAGATCCTACGGTGGAAAGGCAGTACCATTGGTCAAACAAAGAAGTGAACAGTAGCCAATGAAGCTTAGATGGTTTACTCATTTGGACAAGAGCATCACCACCTTAGGATCTGCTTGGAGACCATGGATTCCATTTGCGGATCCTATACCAGCTTCACTCTGCCTTCATAGAGGAGGTAGAATGGAGTGAGTATGCCGCTGCAAGGCGTGCCTGCGAAGCTGGCGTGTTATGCCGAAGGGCGGTTATACCGGATATACAGAGTATAACTTCCACAGATGAAATCTATGCTATCAATGCACACTGCACAATGAAAACATGTGAGGCAAGAGGCAAGTCTGTGTGAGTACCTTGCACATGGCCTCCTGGCTGCCAGCTGTTACACACAAGTCCATCTTTCCCTCATGGCTCAGGTAGTCGGTGGGAGGGTTGTGTTTTCTCCTCTGAAGCTCCTTCCCCCATTCTACCATCTCCGGATGCCTGCAGATGTACATAATGATTCAGGACAGGATCATATATTGATGGAGGTTATAGACATCAAGGTAAACAATATTGAAAGAAATTCTACAGCTGGATAAATTATGGAAATTACTTTCCTCGGACATCCGTCACTCTTCTTCAGTATCACTTTATAAATGGGTTAAGAAAGCCAGAGAACATGTATCAATTTCTAGCAGGAATTTAATTCTATGTAACTCATAAAAATCAACATCTTATCATACACCATGGAGGTATCTCTCTTCTACCTCCATGCATACACGTAATTGGTATAATGTTGTACATGGAAAAATAGTCCTTGAGGTGCTGAAACTGTACTACTAAAAACACATCCAAACAGACGAACAAAAATGTCAGCCAAGATAACTTGGAATGCCACCTGGTGAATCAAGCAAGTGTAATAATAACACAAAGGCCTACCCTTGTGAGGAGGTGTACTGCAGACCCTGGTTCATCCAGACTGGAGACAAGTCTAGCTTCTTCCCCTTCCTGTCAATCAAATATACATAAGTTCATGAGGTGTGGGGTCGTGTGGCGTAGCAGCAGAGTGCTCGACTTCGAAGAGGTCCTGACATGACACCGATCTTGGGAAAGGCACTTTACACGACTTTCCTCACTAAACTCAGGTGAAAATAAGTATCGTCCTGTCCTGTATTTGTACTCTGTGTTGGTGGCGGCATAAAATAAGTTGATATAACTTGAATGTGCCGTCGCCATGTTTGGTCATGAAATGTTGGAATATAAAAACAAATTCATAATAGAATTTTAATTACAGTCAAGAAGTTGGAAATTCATGGCACCAACATGCCACATTCTACATCCAACCACCCAGACCTTGCCACTGGTCACAACCCTGTCAATCAACTGAAATCCAATATCTTCCCTCTTCCTTCCAATCCCTGACACTGCTCAGGACAAGATACATGACGACTTGAACAGGGGCTTTAATATTAGTACATACTACTGATGCAGCAGACCTATACAACCGGCATCTATAGCAACATTTCCCCACAATCACCAGGTCACTGTTGGAACTTGGAATACTGGTACGAGGGGTGTTCAAAATGTTCTCGGCCTCACCTAGAAAACGTCAGGGCAGTAAAATTTTTCTTGAACTATTTTATAATATACATGTAGTCCTCTCTAACTGCAATGCACTTGGTCCAGTGATGTTCCAGCTTTATTTTCCCCTTGTGGAAGAAGGTTGCATCTGGACCCCAAAGATAGGCCTATACCGCATAGATGACGTCATCATTACCATCAAAACGTTGACCACTAAGTGGAACTTGAGTTTAGGAAACAGGTAGAAGTCCGAGGGTGCTAGGTCAGGTGAATTGGAAGGGTGGGGTTAGACTGCAAACCCACATTCGTTTGCTGCTGTCTCTGACCCCTGTGTTGTGTTTGTTTGTTTATTGGGAATCTCCATTAGTTATACAAGCTGTGTATACTAATCTTCCTGGAGTCCTTTCACATAATAAAATACATACAATTATCAACTTAATAGTTACAAAAGATTCAACAACATTATACATAACAATTGCTTAACAAGAACAATAAAAATTACTAAGTAACAGTAACTACTTATTAAATTTACTTATACTTCTAACAACAGCAAATATACAAGTTGTGGAGAGGTCAGAGGTACACCTGTGCTCCATGTGTCTTACCACCACGTGTGCTCGTACTTTTTACATAGTTGACTGATATTTACTTTAAATGTGCGTGCGTTTTCGGTGAGCATGTGAGGAGGCAGCGTGTTGTACGTTTTTATACTTCTGTAGACAAATGTTCTTGTTTTAGCTTTGGTCTTGGGTTTGCCTTGAACAAACGCCCTTCTCTAAAACAGTCTTGTGTTGTGATCATGTGTCGATTCAATTCGCTGCAGTTCTTTGAAGATACATTTTGGTTGCTTTGTAGTGACTATTTTGTGAAATGTACACAATGTATTACAGAAAAGTCTTTCTTTCACTGTTTGCCAGTTCAACTGAGTGTATAGGTTGTCAAGTCTGTCTTCAAAAGTGGCGTTTGTGGCTAAACGAGCTGCACGATTTTGGATTAATTGTAGTCTATCTATGTGCGTCTGTGGTGCTGACGACAATAGTGTGGAGCAGTAGTCAAGATGTGATAAGACGAGGGTTTGTATTACTGTTCTTAAAACATTTTTGGTAAAGTAGGTCTTGTGTCTTCTTATTGTTGCAATAATACCTGCCATTTTCAGTTTTGTTTTGTCAGCGTGCAAAGCCCAAGAGAGATGTTGGTCAATAGTAAAGCCTAGCAGTTCTGTGTGTTCCACCTGTGAAATGTTGGTCCCTTCAATGCTTAGTTGCAATTTTGGACTCTGCTTTAGTTTTTGTTGTGTTCCCATCAGTATTGCTTTTGTTTTCCCAATGTTAAGTACAAGTTGATTTATTGTCACCCACTCCCAAATTCGCTCCAAGTCCGACTGCAGCTTGTTTTGCAACTGAGCCACAGTAGGAGCCGATGCTGACGGAGTGGAGTCATCTGCATACATTACTAACATGCTATTCTTTGTTATTGTGGGTAGGTCGTTTGCAAATATGGAAAATAGCAATGGACCAAGGCAGCTGCCCTGGGGCACACCGCACTTGGTTTCTCTGTAAGATGAAAAGCTACCATTTACAAATACAGATTGTTTCCTGTTTTTAAGATAGCTGCTAATCCAGTTGATAGCAGGTTGTTCAAAACCGTAGCTTTGCAGTTTTGCCAAACAGATGTCATGGTTTATGACATCGAACGCCGCGCTGAAATCTAGCATAATGGCTCCGACCAAATTCCCCTTGTCTACTTCTTCCAACCAGTGGTCAGACATTTGAATGAGCGCGCTGGCTGTAGAGTGTGATTTTTTATACGCACGCTGGTTCTCAGAAATGATTTCGTTGGAAATCAGGTAAGTTTGTATTTGTTTCTGACATACCCTCTCCATGACCTTACTGATTGCTGGTAACGGATTTAGTGGTGCGGATTTATTCTTTATCAGAGGTAGGACCTTGGCTATTTTCCATTGTGAGGGGAATATACTATGCCTAATGGAACAGTTAAAGATGTAACATAGTGGACTAGCAATATGATCTGCACATAGTCTCAACAATGTGTTATCTATATTATCATGGCCTGTAGCATTTCCGGATGGCAATGTTTTCAACAATCCACATACCTGTGCAACTGTTGTTTCGTTAAATTTGAAAGTACAGTTCTTATGGGCCATGATGTTTTCTTCAATGGGAGCTGTTAACTTGTCTATGTCAGGATGAAGGTCCTTTGTGAGATTTTCAATTTTATCTATGAAATAGTCATTGAAGTACTCCGCTATATCAGATGACTTTCTCTACTTAGTGAACTAGGATGGGAACAAATGTCTGATCGCCGCCATGTTCAGTCTCTTATTTTATTCTATAAAATCATCTACGGTCACACTCGTCAATACTTAAGAGATTTAATACCGCCCCTAGTATCAGACGTCTCTACTTACGACCTTCTTAATAAACTAAATCTTCAGTTGCCAAAATGTACCACAACCCGCTTTAAAAAATCATTCATTCCCTATGCAACGTATCACTGGAACAACCTTACCTTAGCAGACCGCTCACTGAGTTTCCCACGCTTTAAGAAAAAAAATGATCAAATCTGTGCGCCCTGTCCCTGTTTCATACTTCAGTATAGGTCCCCGGTACACCTGCTCTCTTCTCACTCGTTTTTGACTTGGTACTCATAGTCTAAACTCTAATCTGTACTCTCGAAACCTGGTATCTAGTTCTGCTTGTACTTGTGGCCACCCCTGTGAAAGTATTCATCATTATCTTCTGCACTGCCCAAAGTTTACTCAATATCGTGTCTCCCTCTTCAGCAATTTAACCGAACTTGTAGGATTTGCCATCAACATCCAAAACCTTCCCGATAATCGCCTAGTACAATTACTGCTTAGAGGTTCCTCTTCTCTGTCGGCTTCTAACAACGCTAAACTCTTACAATGTGTTCAATTGTTTATAAAAGAAACGGAAAGATTTGAGTAACCATCAATTTCTTATCCTACCAGTTTGTTGTTTGACTTGGAATGCCTACTTATTCACTTATCACTTACCTGCATATACTGTTATATATTTGTTACATATTTTATGATTTAGTTATAATGCGGCTTACTTTAGTTTACCTTATTACTCTTATGCTTTGCATGTCTGTATTTGTGTGGTGAACCATATTGCTTTTTCTGATGTTTCTTCTCCTTCTCCTCCTCCTCCTCCTCCTGCCATATCTTTAAATGGATTCAGCTTCTTCATTTTAGGGCCTAAGGTCCTGAAATTTGGTATGGAGGTACAGTGGGCAAATACCCCTAGGCGTTTTTTAAATTATTGTGATACAGGCTTTTAGAATGGTTTTATTTGAGTTTTTTGGCTGTGTTATAGCAAATGTATTACTGTGTTAGTGTGCCTTGTTTACCACGTCTGGGCATGAGTCATCACAATGGAATGCAGGGCATCAACCAATAGGCATGCAGCTTTCCTCTATACTTCTTGCTGATTGGCTGTTGGGATTTAACTTGATTAACACCTGCACAGAGCATTTCCACCTGCACAGAGCATTTCTTGCTGATTGGCTGTTGGGATTTAACTTGATTAACACCTGCACAGAGCATTTCCATACTGACAGTTTGTCTTTATTCAAGTGTTTTGGTAGGTATTTCAAGCTTTTCTGCTCCAGCATTGGAATGCGGGGCATGAACGTTTTTTTTTTTGAAAATCAACAGTTTGCATTATGCAATTAAAAATCCTAACCAATAAAGTAGGGAATAGCTATCCAACTGTTGTTTTAGTTGTATGTTACTTCATATTATAGTTATATCAATGTAAATCATTGTTTTCCCTTGTGTTTCTCATTCTTTCCCTGCCATGTCGTAAAATGTGGTGAACCCATCGCTGTATTTGCTCCAAAGCAAATGTCGGCCTTTCTAGTTCTTTCTGTTTTCGTTTACTACTAAATTTCTTAGCCTAGTATAGATCTTGTAGTCCGACGCCAGGCCAGATGCATGTGCTTCACGCTTTGCATTGTCTCGCTGTTTAATGAGTTCACGGAGGTCGCCGTCTACCCACTGGGCGGGCGACGCCCTCACAGAACATTTCTGAACAGGGGCATGCTTGTCACATATATGTGTAAAGAGAGTCATGAAGCATTCTAATGCATCTTCCACGTTGTCTTTGTTGTACACCGGATGCCACGGCACGGACTCAATATCTTTTAGGAATTCGTCTTTGTCAAATCTTCTGTACGAACGTTTCAGTAAGATTTTCGGTTGTCTTTTTGGTACAGTAACTTTTGTTTTACGTGTTGTGTGTACAAGATTATGGTCTGTGCATCCAAGTGGGACGGACATTGTGCTTGAGAATTTGTCAGGTCTGTTAGAAAAAATCAGATCTATACAACACGAGCTTATTTGACCGCTGGATGTCTTAACTATTCTAGTTGCCTGTTTTACTAGTTGTTTAAGATTCATTGCTGTCGACTCTGTGTCTAGTTTGTCTCTTAGAGTGCAGTTCTCGTTTGTCCAGTTTATATTAAAATCGCCTAGTATCATTACCTCATGATCTGTTTTTGTCACCGTGTCAACTACCTGTATCATTTTGTGTAGGTAATCTATTTTGGCACTAGGTGGCCTGTATAGACATCCTACTAATATTGGCTTTGTGAATGGAATGTATACCTGTGCCCAAATGATTTCAATGTCTGGGGTTTCCAGGTCAGTTCGCCTTTTGTAAGGAATGTTGTCTTTTATGTAAATAGCAACCCCCCCCCTCCTTTGTTATTTCGGTCTTTGCGTAGTATAGAGAAGTCACCAACATTAAGTGTGCCATCATATACAGTATTATCTAGGTGTGTTTCTGAAATAGCGAGGATGTGTAGATTGTTTGTGTTTAATACATTAGCGATCTCATTAACCTTATTACGTATGCTATTAACATTGATGTGTCCCACGTGCAGTCCTTTGCGTGCTAAATTCAAGTCTATAGGTCCGGGGTTCATGTGAACGTCTCCAGATAGCAGCAGGGCTAGTGTCGCCAGAAGTGTCGATACACTTTTCAAATGATGATTTGTTAGGTTGTTGTCCCTGCCATCAGTGTTGCATGAGGATGTTACAATGTTGCTGACGGTGTGGATTCCAGTTAGAGCGAGGGATGACGGTCGGTGTGACGCAATCTGCCACCAGTCCAGTGACTCCACTTGACAGGATTCATGTGCGCTGATGGCTTTAGGTAGCAAGGCTATTGTAATTACCGCGAAGAACTGAAGAGTGACTAACAATTTCTCTACAATTGTCATCTTGATAAGGACTCCAGGAATTCCTATTACATGTAGTAAGTACAGTCAAGCGTACAATACATGATATGATACAGTATGGTGATAATTAGATCATCGCCGAGTCACAGCAGACCCAGGTGTTTATAATTGGCGCCTATTAGCATATGATACAAGTGTTTACATTAATCCGATTACGGCCGTGTGAATCGCGCCAAAACTTGTGTACTCGGACTGGGTAGTTACAATTTCACATATAACAATGGCTTATTTTCGTGGATAACAACTATGAATTGCAGCCTGTAATGTTTTCACTGATACCTTACATTAGCGTAGAATCTATGCTAGGTGCATTTTCATCACGCCAGCTCGGAGCTTTCCGCTCCTTTTCTCTTTGATCGTTGCCCTCAAATGTAATTCTGTTTTATAGTACTCCCCATTGATGCTTTAACCCCTTCGCATGTAGTCAATCATGATTACGTCCTTACTGTCCCAGAAAACAGAGGCAAAAACCCTGTCAACGGACGAAACTCGCTAAAACTTCTTGGGGGGGGGGGGAAATTCTTCATCCATTGTTTGCTCTGTTGTTTTGATTCGGGGTGAAAGTGGTGAACCCAGCTCATCTTGGGTTACAAATGTTTTGAGGAAACTGCATGAATTGGACTGAATTCGTTCCTTGAAATGTCAAGCCTGTTTAAGTTATGATGTTCAAAAAACATTCGAGGCACCCACCATGCAGACAGTTTGTTCATCCCCAGGATGTTCGACAAAATATTGTGAACTGAGTCATAACACAGGCCAAAGAACCTGCTACATGTTGGACAGTCTCACATCTGTCATTCACTACCATGTGATGGATGGCCTCAACTGGATTGTCCGTGGTGCTGATTTGTGGCATCCTGACCTATGTTCATCTTTTGTGCTCTCCTTGCCGCGATTGTAGCTAGTAACCCCGTTTTTTATATTTAAATAAGAAGGGGAGTCATCACCAAGTGTCTTGACCATGTCTTCATGTATGTCCTTAGGAGACATCCTGTTTTATCGATATACTTGATCACAGCACACGCTTCTGTTGCGGCCATTTTGTGATTTGCCCTCACCCACCCCATTTTCACGGGGCGTCACGTGCTCATTAATAAATACAAAAATTTGAATTTTTGTGTGCAGTGATGTAAGACGTCATAGTATACAGCTATACCAAAGAATAGGAGTTTGACCTTTATTTTCTAGGTGAGGCCGAGAAATTTTTGAACACTCCTCGTACAGTCAAACCTGTCCGTCCAAAGTAGCCACTTCTTCAAGCTGGCCACCTTGTCATAACAACTACATTTTCCTGATCCTAAGTTTTTTTTTCTAACTTGCCCAAGAAGGCCACCTGTCCAAGAAGACCGTGTAGTACACTGAATGACTTAGCTTTAGTCCGCTCCCTGATGTTGGCGGGAGGCGGATCTTGGGGAGCGGACTAAAGCTAACAAGGCTGGACACCAGGCTAGGGTGACTTACTCGGGCAGGTAAATTAATGCTTGCACTAGCTGAAAAAAAATATGGAGACTTCAAGAAAGCCAACTGCCCAAGAAGACCTCGGTCCCCTAGCTGGCCTAATTGGGCACATTTGACTGTAGTAGCTTTAGATAACAGTTCAACCCACCTGGTGTAGAGGTGTGCATAAGACAGTGGGAAGCAGGAGGTGTTGGGCATGCCTGTGGACAGGGCGATCAGCGACCCCGGAACTGCTCGCTGCTGGATGTCAACTGTAAGAGACAAATTGTCATTTTGTCAGCCAGAGGACTTTTGTATCTTTCTGCACCTTTTCTTCGGTTCATAAACACAAAATACGTGTTACGCTATTTACTAGTAGTTTGTTTTGCAAATACCATGTCAACAACCATGGTGTACAAAGCATATAACGATAAATACTTTCTGTCGGTAAGTCAGGCTACGTACATACTACAAAAGTACTGCATAAATTTATTAAGTTCAGGATGACCATCAAATTAGGCGGTCACTGACTGCATTTAACGGCCATTTACTCTTTAAAGTAGTCCTTGCCTCATCGCTCTAGGGGGGTTCGATACTTTATATCATGATTATATAACTTACAGGTCGCCTAACAGTCAGTATGAGACGCAGAAACGCAGAGCCTTGAGCCTAGTCTCCGCCAGACTAACAGTAAGTAGCAACACGGTGGTAAAATCTGGGCTGCAAAGTTCCCACATTTCATAGAATCCGAACAGTGTTCGATCGTGTTCGATCTGGGCAATTTGAATAGAACCCGCGTTCCATTTCGGGGTCACCTGCGGTCATTTGCAATAAAGCGGCAAAACAAGCCCTTCTGTCTGAGTGACTCGCAACAGATAAAAAACAACACTTTTCTATAGATACAAACAGTTTCTAGGACAGTACATATCCGCTATCATTTTTTGTGGACATGTAACATGTAGCGAAGCTACTGTCGTATCCTTGGGTGACCTTGAATACTGTAATGATTCTTTACGCCTTTATGAATAACATGGTGCACACTTTTGGGAGATATGACATGTCTGCAAAACTCGTTCAAACCTGGAAGCGTGGAGAGTCAAACATACCCCATTTACGGCTCAAAATGACTGTCACGGTTGTCCCGAAAATCGTGCTTTTGGGATTTTTGAAAAATGCGTTTGATTTTGAATTATGGAAAAATGAGTGCGAAAAAAGCAAAAAAAATCCATTTTTTTACCTATTTATCAACAAAAACTATACTTATAGTCAGAAATTAAAAAATCCCAAAAGCACGATTTTTCGTCTTATTCCTAGTCGTCGAAAAATATAAAAATCAGTGATATTGCGTAATATGTGTAGCCAGGTTTGCTCGGTGATTGGCTCAAATATGACGCTGCGAAATCCCGAAAATTATCGACTTTTTTTAACAAAATACGAAAAAATCATCCATTTAGCGCAAAAAATCATCATTGAATGTATGTAAAGACAATAATTTTATTTTATTTCAACGAAATTTTCCCTTCGATACTAGTTTGTTTATTTTCAAATGTTTTACGGTTAGCCCAAAATTGCGTCTTGTAACCCGATACTTTATCGCACGCCCCCAGCAATGGGAAAGAATACCGTAGTGACAGACCGCCGTGGCGGGTTAAAAGGAGTAGAATTTGACCCAAATAGGAGAATACTAGTAATTGGCCAGGGGAGTTTGCTTGGCCATCATACTATAAACCTTTTTTTTGCCGAATTCTTTTATCCATAAATCATAAGTACACTGTATAATCATAACCCGTTAGGAAGGCCACAGAATACTAGTACTTATACCAACAGAAACAAGCCCCACCGACATGGCGTCTGGTAGGCAACACTGCACACACTTTTAAAATACACTGTACATTGGAGCGGCACCACCACTGACCACACTTAATAATATCAAGGACGTCATATCAAGCTCATTGGTATTATGCAGCACGTCCTCTGATAGGCAAGCATGATTACAAGGGACGGGTCGTTTAGGTCGGTCTCTTTTTCCTGTCAGAGATCGACGATTAGTCATGTCCGTGTCGGGGGAGGGTGTAACTGCCCACGACTGAAAAAAAATTAGTACATTCCACTATCTACCCTGGTATCCAGAGGGTATGCAGTCGTATCGCGGTTGGGGTGGGTTTTCCTCTGGGCTGCAGGAACTCTTTCCTGCCCACCTCAGCTAGGTTCCCTGGAAGGTAATGCACGATGGGGGATTGATTTGCCCCACCCATACTGTCGCGGCATATTCTAGGTTTTAAAAGCTTTCTAGTGATGTTGCCTCGACTGTGCTTGGTGGCAACGAGTTCCACTCTACGATAGTTATTGGGAAATACGAGTTTTTGAACACCTCAATTCTTGGTTGATAACTCTGATATTTGAAGGCCTGACTGTTTCTTGTTCTTTTCTGGGCTGGTATCAGATACTTAGTGGTCTGTACGTCCACCAGTTTATTAGTCATTTACGGTACGTCATGCACAGTCTGGACATTCTACGTCTCTCTTCCAGCGACCCCAATTGTAAATTTGTTTTCATTTCCCGGCACTAGCACCCCTTATAGTTGTTCGTGGAGAGCTCTACCCTTTCCAGTTCATCTTTGTCCATCTTTGTATATGGATCCCATACTGCCAGGTATATTGGGCAAAGGTCACCATACCCGCAGGCGCAGGAGGTCCAGTTTGAGACCCCTTTGATTGAGTGCAGCCAAACCAACTGAAAACAGCCTTTTTCTTGGTATGTGTGGACAAATGCTGGCATTTTCCATCTGGAGAGTTATTTTTATTTCTATTAAGTTGAAAAAAAAACTGGTTTTGAGTGGTTTTTTTTGGCTGCTTGATAGAATTCTAAAATTAATCCCATCTTCTTGTGTTTTGGTGATCTTCAATGGGGTCAGAGGTCATGTTGCCAGTGTTTGCATTTGACTTGCTATGTCTCGCTGATCAAAAAGTGAAATTTTTGGACTAAATGGATAATTTTGAAGTTGGACTACCCTGTCAATGTGTGTTTGCAATGGTTGAACACTCAAGTAGGTGATTGTTGACAGCTCAGTTCTTAGACCTTTCCTATATATTTCAATAGGGGCTGGAATTAGTGGGCTGTCCCCTATTCTAAATTAATGGTCTTTCCAAGGAGCTTCCATCATAGAATGTCCTTGGTCTTACAAGTGGCGTTTATGAAGTAATTCTACACGGAAGTAGGACATCTCGGCCCATGGACGCTTCGGCCATGGACATTTTAGGACACTTCGGCCACATGCGGTGGACGTTTCTGCCATATGCCGGGGACACTTCAGTCACGTTATTTTACACTTGTTCGACATGACCATAGATTGCGCTTAATCACTCCCAATATATGTTTGACACGAACAAGATTAATTTTGGGTCTCTCTAATGTACAACTAATCTTGCCTCGCGAAAAACGCACCGTATTTACGACGACAAATGCATTTTTTTTACGTGACGAAAAATCGATCCCGCCGCTATTTTCCGTCTCGTAAACGGTCGATGCCATTTGAAACGGTCGATGTCATTTTGCTGAATGGTCAATGCCATATTCAAGCGTCCAAAAACGACTAAAAAGTAGCATATGCTATAAAAAGCAATATTCTAATTGCAAATATAAGGGAGGGTCATGTAAAATTGTAAATATTAGTAAAACAAAGAGCACAAGCTCGTATTCGAACCCGGGTCCAAAAGTGTAGCTCCAAAACCCTAACCTATATCCTAACCTCTACGCCACGAAACATCACGATACGGATAGACCGTGCTGATACGATATGGCATCGACCGTTTCTAATGACATCGACCGTTTACGAGACGGAAATTAGCGACGCGGCCCCCTTTTCTGTTGAATCAAAAATCATTCGGCTCCGCTTTTCAAACATTTCCTCCGCTTTTCCATAAAGAACTAGAGGACTAACGGACGAAAAGTCTACTCGTAGTAACCTTTTGATATTTTCAATATTGCCGATGCTCAAGAACTCACTGTCCCAGGATCTGCTTACATTGTAGGTAGTTTTGTTCTTGACAACCAGAAGCCTTTGAAAGTTGACACTCAGCGGCACTGGCAGATGTTACGAACGGGTCGGATGTCGATCTCAAGACAGTGGAAATTTCAACTAACGTTATGAAACAACACAATACGACGCGCTCATCTTACATAAATTGTCTACACAATCATCAATTAATGTTGTCGTTACTCACGCAAGCTGTTCAAAAACGCACTGCTCCTTGCTCGGCTGACAGCCGTCAAAAAACGTCCGTAATACATTTTTCTTCCTAAGTACAGCTGAGCGACAAGATAGCTTTTGTCGTTGTGAAAATCAGACACTGCAGTCGAGCGATGTCACTGATATCAAAGAAGTAGACAACGACCGGTTCCAGCTAGCTCAGATGAAAAACCGGTTGTTCGATGGCATCAAGGCACAGTGGATATTTGCATGGGCTGTTAGACTATTGGGCGACTTCTGCTGTTTTGCTGACTTATTTCTATGACAAATAGAAGACTTGTTTCTTGTTACACTGTATTCTTTTATTCACCCCACGCAGGCTAAAGAACCCAGCGCACTTATCGAAACAAGAAATCTCGTTTCCCGTCGACTGAACAGACAATCACGTGACCCCTACCCTGATACTAATTATTCCGCCCCTTTAGCCTCTGACCCTTCCTCCCTAACCCTCGTAAGGGTCATTCGTGGCTCAACCTTCTCTGTACCACGAGGTGTCACTCGAGGACAGCGCACTTCCTCACCTCCCGCTGCGTTAATGACAGCCAGGCTATACCCTCTTCCTGCCTGTTACAGTTGACCGCCTAGCCTTTCTCTTCCAGATCACCCACCCGTGGGAACGTTGTGATGTTATGAACGTAATATCCCCTTCCACCCCAAACCCTCTAGCCTGGAATCTATCCGTGAACGCTGTGTCTCCGCTCCGTCCCTCCGCTCTGCCTTCAGGATTCCAGGCTACATCCTCGTGATTAACCAACAAACTTCCTGACTTTCTTCCCGTATATAGTACCCATCCTTGATCGGTTACAACCTCCTCGTTTTGTTTGTTTTGTTTTGGTTTTTGGTTGATAGACTGGTTGGCTAGGTCAGTTATTAATGTGCTAACTGCCCTACTCCCACGTGATTCACAGTTTTCTACACTCACTCTTCCAGCATTTGTTGTCTGATGGGCTGTCCTGACTGTTTGATTGGTTTCTCACTACATGTCTGGTGCGTCCACGTTGTATCTGATCCTTACCTCGGACCCTACCTCTCATGCCCTCCCCTCGACTTGTTTTTCCGTCCCATCCACCCCCGACCGACCCCCGACCCCGTTTCCCCCTACTAGCCAACTCCCATCCTAGATCTTGACATGTGCACATGACTCACAGCCCCCCCTTCATACGCATATGCTAGTACATGTACGTGTAGTAGTAGCAAGTCGTTCTTGTGTTTGTACACTCTCTTGTTTTTGGCGACGCCTCAGGGGCGGAGGCATTTTTACAGTATATTACGATCAAGCTGAAAGAATTTAGAAAATTTTACGAATGCATTCCCTGGGGAATTGGTTTTGAGGTAGCCTCCGGCCTTATGTTTTCGGACCCAGCAGGAAAGGCCTATGTTACCATGCATGCAAAAAGCACCTTTTCGGGTAAACTGTGCCTTTTTGCACACAGAATATTTATGATTATCTTTATTGATATTTCAAATATGTTTTCTCCTATCAAGAGAGAACAAATTTTCTTGCTCATAAGAAAGAACAAGGAGCGACATTCAAGCTTATAATGCTTCAATTATGTTTTTAGTTTCAATTATATGATGCTGGTCGTTTTTTATAACTTTACTGTGTGTAACAGTGATGTTTTGTGTAAGGAATTTTATTCACTTGTGTGTTTCCTATCATGTATGTTTGTGTCAGTCTTGCTTTTTTTATTTTTTATTTTTCTTTGCTTTCACGATGCTGTTGCATTCAATGCTTGTTTTTCAATTTTCTTGCGTGAAAAACATGAATGCACACCACAATCCTTCCACGACTGGGTTTCATGCTGGCCAGTGAATTCCTGCTGTAGTCTGTACTTCAGGGTGGGCATGGCGAATTTTACCTGTGGGTATAAAGAGAGAAAAGAGCATAAATGAATCTATGTCAACTTTGGCCAGCTATGAATAACTTAAATTAACATGATTTGTGGTCAAGTTTTACACATGAATGTAAATATGCAAAGCGGACACATAAATTAAATACACCCTTTTCTGGCAATGAAATTTGCGACATCATGAAGTAAACATGCTGTGTGAGATTTTCTGCTGCCAGGTAATATATATAATTTCATTATGACTAGCATATGTGCCAGACCCTAGCACTTAGAACAAGGAGCTTACCTCCTCGCTTAGGAGAAAGAAAGTGTTTTTTTCTGAGTCTCTCGATCGGGCATCTATATCGCCCAACACGCCCCAGTTTCGGAGCTTGCATCCTTCTTCAATTTATCTAGAGTATCTATTCTGGGTTCCGGGCGTGTGGTTTCCCCGACTGAATGGAGTATCGTGTCACAGGGCCTGGCACCCAGGCTACACTGTTTTCCCAGCAATGACATCATAGTAAACATGTTACCGTATTTCAAAAGTCACACAGCTTATTGTGAAAGAAGTACTATATAGAGATGCGAACATTGCTTAACCATCGTGATTATGAACACTATTGCATAAAATAAGGATGGTTAGGCACTCACCTGGTATTTTGTTTCCACTTTTTGATTGTATTCTTGAGTAACTGTTGTGTTTGTCGTCATGTAGAGCTGAAAGAAACAATGTAGTACAGGTTAGTGAAGTTTGTTGCATGCTAGCTAGGGTCGCGTTATTCAGCATAGTTCTTCAGCGTTCAGCGTGACCACGATGTGAAACTTGGACCTTATTATGTCGGGATGTCAGCAGGTAAACTACACATATGTACAGAATACGCGGAAATAATATCAACTTGCAATTGTGTGAATAGTATTATTGTTAAAACCAAAATGGCGTTGACCTAGAGATGAGTATATGACGTACTGAAACCTTCTCCGTGCACTGAGATGGTCTCCACTGTTCGGAACCCCGAGTCGTTGGCAGGTGCGGGCAGTTTAGCGCGGACAGGGCATAACCTTATATGCCAGCACCGGTGTTCAGTGTAGAACAGTAGGGTATCCCTCGCTGCATGTCTGAGATTTACTGGAAAGACAAGAAAACCAACACCCGGGGTTACTGGACAGTAGAGCCTTGACGTAGAGAATTGAGGGTAAGACCGGAAAACCCCGGCGGAACTTGGCGTCAGGTGGCTCAAACTTTACATAAACCAGCAGCTGAAAACGAGCAGCTATTAAAAACAATTCACTAAAACACTGATCGTCGATACCTGATAAAGACAACCAGCTGGATCTGTAATGAAATACTGACCAAATTCTGCAAGCAAAATGGACGGAATAAACCACACAAAGAACAAGATGAGTGAAGTCAGCACTGCCCGCCCGCCCAGGGGTATTTTACCGGGTCAGTTACAGGACGACAATGATTAGAAAGGCCAGCTGGAAAGATCTGACATATCAGCAGAGTTTGGCTGGGGCCTGCAAAATATCCCAAAGCCACTCATTTCAACACAAGGGTTTTGTCGGAAAGAGGAGTCCGAGAATATCAAGTAAAGACCGAAAAACTTGATCCCGGTGGAAGTTAACGTCAAGTGGCACACATTTTTAATACGTAATAAACTAAAATTCCAACTTCTCTCCACTCGTGCGGTAACCAGCCAACAAGCAACTTTAAACTTTCTCTAACTCCGAGTCAGTGATCCACAATGATGTATCGATCAGTCATGATATAACAACACCCAAATTCTGACACCGGAACTTTGAAGACACAACCAAGAACTTAATTTCTAACATCACACAAATAAAACGTTCAAGTCACGCTGACTATGACGTTGACTAAGATGGATACTCTGCCCGGCCATCGAATCCGTAAACAATAATTTGTAATTCTTATCGTAAAAGCGAACTCACCAAAATTTCCCAAAACCACTGCGAGTGATACATGTGTTAGGGTTAGTAGAACCGTTCCTCCATGGCAGTAATTATAGGACTGAATCTTTGTCGGTGATAAATAGCACACATAGTGATGTCCCATTTAGAACCACAATAAGGAAATACCCTGGGACATGACGACAACATAGCGAGATCCAAGAACACCAGAATAACATAGAAAAAGTTATAGAAATCTAGAAAAAGTCTGCTTGAAAGATACCAAGAATTCCGAACAGAAATAGGGGAAAGTTTACTAAACATACATATACAGAACACGAAGTACATACAAGTCTCGTACAGAAAAAAAATAGAGACTGGGTACTAGTACAACAACTAGCAGACGTGACACTGCAAAAACACGGCTGTGATTGCAAAATTTAGACTGATACGATTATGGCACATTTATAACATTAGGAAGTAACATTAAAGCATACATTTTTAATAGCTTCAACCGGTCCTTCGTAGGTTCCTCTGTACCTCTACGGTTTGTGACCGGTAAAGCTAAGGTCCCAATTGGGAAAAGGGGCCCTGGCGGGTAGTTCCCGGGCTGTTTTTTTCCTACTTTCGGGCGGGACCCCGACGTGGCCCCGCGGGGCGACCCTGCGGGTACCGGGCTATTTTTTGGTCCCGTCGGGGCCCCGATAAGAATTTAATTCTGAGTTAAATTCCACCCGGGCCCCGCTGACAAAAAGAC
>NW_017803990.1:38565-79767 GCF_001625305.1 Branchiostoma belcheri
ATGTTTAAGATACATGTAGCGATAGTGCCGTATATATAATAGTATCCTTGTTTTAGCTTACCCTTCCTCCTGTCGGTTTCCTGGTTCGTTGCGGTGTTGTCGGCAAATTGTCGGCCCGTGTAGTAGAGTCATTTCTTCCGTTGCGAAAACGAAGTAACAGAACGGAATGTTTGACGCCATTTTAGTTCAGGAACATACTAGTAATCTTTGCAAGCAGAGACAAACGTGTTTTGAAAAAGCAAACCGTCGTTGTGACAAAGCAAGATTCAAACGACCCACCAAAACAAAGCATCGCGTCTCTTATTGGCTGGTCCCGGCGAGAGCGAGGTAGGATTGGTCGTCAGTCATATAATCACGTGATCGCGTTCAATACTACAACGACCTTGTTTTTATATTATAGCAAGGACATTATAGGTTTTAAGTTAAATCGCCTGTGAAGTCTGAACACTTGGATGAAAGGATGTTTCTGATTGTGTGAATGTATTTATTTCAAGGCAGACGAATGATCTTCATAATTCTAATTCGTCATGATTGCATGGCTTTATTCGTTCTAGAATTACACAACTTGTCGCTCACTGAGTGAAATAAAACCGCACTTTAACTCCAACATAACCTTACTCTTTGTAAATGTATCCAAAATCCACAATTAATGTCATGAGGGTTGACTTGTTTTGCTGGATTTCAGTATTTTACCAGGCGTGGGGACGCTGTGAGTTGTCCATTTGTTTACACAAAGGCTATTCACATAAACGGACGCCATGTCAGACACATCACAATACACATCGACCGAACTACAATGTAAAGCTTGCATATTATTACCTATACATGTACCTAAAAATCATAACAAACTGATCAGGTCACGTTAGTTCAAACCCCTTTAGTCAAGCGTTTGATTACATCATGGTAATGAAACTTACGGATAAACTATTATTTCGAAAATAAAAAAATTCAGATTTAGACCGGAGTGTAGATTTAGGTCATTTTGACCGAGTAGGTTATATAACCCCAGCGTCGGGGCGCCCTACGCTCAAATGTGCTTTGTCGTATGGACGACATCACGATAAATCAAGCCAAGGACGCATAGGTTCAAATGTTGTATTAACAATCCTTGATCATTCTATATCTAATTTGCTGAGATTAAAGTACTGGCAACTTTGGTTCAAGTAATTATCACCTGAAACATGAATACACGCAGTACCTAATTACCCCTTATTGTTAGCCGCTCCCCAACACACGCCAAGTGTGCGGGGCGTAAATTTCCGTGCACGTGCACGGCGAGCACGAATCCGGGAGTGTAAGGAAATATCCGGGGCCGTACATGCGGAGCCCGGAAATCCATGGACGCGACCAGGACACGGCGAATTTCACGGGCGTGTGCGGGACTGGAAACTCTTGGAAACGTGGTTTTTCATACAGTGTGAGATGAGAAAACTGTTTCCCTGACACAGCAAACAGACCGGGTGAAAAGGGTGAAAAGTTCAAGCCATTGACCTACTTTCGCCTATCCAAGAAGGCTACACTATAACGTAATAGATAACCTTCTTTGCCTGTCTGAGCGCAGTGAGAGCGAAGGTATGTTTCGCAGGAAATAAGAAATTAGGTGTTCGTTACCACTGTCCCGATGTCGAAATGAAAGTAGATTTGTTACGTTTCGGGACGATTGGAAAATTGACTGGAGTCCATCTCGATCCTTGGAAGCGGAATTCACTTCCGGCTTCTGCTAGCAGGCGGCAACCCATAATACCCTGACAAACATTTGACCAATCAGCAGCCGCATGCTGTTGCAAGCATTACGTCATGTTTTATTTCGGTCATTTTTTAAAAACTTTTTTTAGTCGCACGCTCGCATCGTAATGTTGTTCCCAGAGGACGTCATCCATATAATCAATCAACATGGCAGCCGAAGGTTGTGCTTATTACGAAGGTCGTAACAGATAGAAACGGCAACTTCAGGAGTAATTAGGTCTTCAAGATGCTGGCGGATATTACCGTGAACAATTTTGTAGAACATAGACAAAGAATGACGACGATCCCAAAGTGTTTCCCAAACTAGTTCTGCAAGGAGAGAGGAATACGAGGACCCCCTTACAGCCCCTGAACCTGTAAGGGAGCATTCATGTACTCCACTCGTTCTAAGCGTTGGGAATCGAATGAGGTTACGTTACATACTTGCCATATGATATCAGCGTATTCGAGAAGTGGGTAAATAAAGGATTTGTAAATGACATCGAGTACTGTTCGAGGTAACTTGAATTCTAGTTTGTGGAAAGTGCATACTCGCTTGGAGCACCTTGTCTATCATGAGAGTAATTTGAGTTTCCCAGAGAGTCTGTGGGTTGGGGGAAGGCACAAAGAGCGCTGGTGTAGAAATCTGTCTGTCCTTGCGTTGTACTTGTAACATTTTTGTATCGCTTTGACGACGCCCGTCGCTCGTCATGCCGATGGGATCGTTCCCGAGCCAGCCGGCGCCGATCTCGTGGAACTCCGGCCGAAAATATAAACCCACGTAAGATTTTTTTCCATTATAAAATTATAATATTTGAAATGGTCCGCAAGCCGTGAACGTTCTTGATCGTCGTAACGTAACGTGATAACATAATTGTTGCACCTGGACTGATGGTAGGTTCTAATGCACTTCCGGCTTGAGTTGAACTCAGAAATCTTCAACAAAGATGATCCATGCCGTTACAAAGGTTCACTTAACATAAATTGTTATCAATATTTCATTTCGTATCACAACTCTTTTTAAATCGTTAAATGCAACAGGAAATTACTTTGTAGCGGGCTGTATGTGTCAGTACGACGTAAAAATGCCAGTTAGATGTACTCGACTGTTCGGCACGCAACAATGATAGGGGCGGAGTTATAAATGTAGTCTTTGAAAATCTTACCGCCGCCCGGTGGGTGGGATCCGCCGGTAGGTCTGTGTACGTGCCGCTGCCCTTGGCAACACATCGTGGGAACCCACAGCTAGAGCGGGAAGCCAGCCTGTGTCGCCACGTGCACGGGCCTGCACGTACCGAATTGTCACAGTTTCTTTTGATCGGCGTGAACAAGGGCGTAAATATAAAATAAACTTTGAATCATGCTGCGCCCGTTGTCTTGTGCACGCCGATCCTTTTCCCCTGCAAAGTACACATAAAGCTGAAGAACGAAGAGAGGGTCGTGGCAGCGCTGAGGACAGCTTTCCAGAACCTTGGCCCCGAGAAGGAAGTATTTCTTTCCTCTGAACAGACTCAGTTTTACCAAGGACATTATGTGTGTATAATGTCCTTGGTTGTACGGAGTACAAATTAATACATATTTGAAGTGTATATAATTCCTTTGATTATCCGGTAGCACTTCTACACCCACAGTAGCATTAACATATTTGTTATCTATCATCATCATCATCATCATTTGTTATCTATATTCCATCCTTTTTGTGACCCGTACTTAACCCAATGGGTATGTGTGTACAATAAAGGTCTTTATTCATTCATTCATTCATTAACTCCGCCCAGACCTCCGCCTCGATGATTGTTGCTCTCTATGGTTCGACCGGGCGGGCCCTATTAAAGTGTTCGGCGCATTTCGTATAGAAGTAAAGAACAACAAAGCTACGTACTTGTGCACCAACATTATAACCCTTGTTACCGATAAAACCATTATTGAAATATTCACAAATCTTTATTGACCATTGCTTGCTTGATCACCAACAATCTCCGTGATCCAAAGCTGTACGTTTCGCCGCACTTGCCTTACCCTTCGATGCGGCGGTGACGTCTTGCAAATCGGCTGCGGCCAGCGGTGAAAACAAGCCCCAACACGAAACGCTTCCCGCTACAATACTGTATCAAGTTATCATGCAATCACGTATATAGTACACGGCCTAAATTTATTTTTAAACGATATTTTCTAGAACTAATTGTTTTTAAGACATACATGCTACATGCACAGAAGAACAAGGGGTGCGTACTTTCGGGAATTTACGGTAATCCCAAGACGGCGTTTCACTATTATATCTCTAGGGGCGAAATTAGGGTGGTGTTAATAACCATTGATTATTAAGATTGTGTCTTAAATGAAAGAATAAACATCCCCTAACAATCTCTTAAAAAGATTTTGTCTCACGTCACTCCGTTACCAAGCAACGGGTCAATGAAGTTGCGTCAAAATTTTGATATGAGCAGCGCCACCTGGCAGTTTGGAGAAAAAGTACAACATATATCTTTAATTACCCTTATGACGTGTCGGAAACGGTAATTAATTTTTTTTTTTCGTACCGTTGGGTAGATTAATGTGTTCTGTATGAGATTGTTTACATGTAAACCTTGGAAGACAGCAAGAGATAGATCTGAACGATGCTGATCATTTCGTGTATGCTGGCAAATGAGGCATAGCATCAGTAGCGACATTCAGGTGCATGTCGCATCAGGACAAGCCCATAAAAGCAAAGACATCGACATGACACAAACAACAGTAAAGCCAAACATATAAACTTGCTAAAATTTGAACCCGAGGTAAGAAGAAATAAGCGACATGCTGCTGATAGTGCATCTAGCGCACTCTAAAAGTCAGCCTAGGCGGGAATGGGGGTGGTTTATAGAGGTGACACAAGATCCTGGCTTACAAAAATGCGAGGCAACTTCAGTCAAGAGTACCCTTTTCTACTAGTTGAGAAGAATGAAGGCAAAAGAGGCCAAATTGACCGTAAACTATCACTCAGAAAAGGAAGGGGAATTCCAGACAGCGTTCTTAGCACAGAGCAAAGCAGAAACTTTTCCAATGAAAGTTACAGTAATGCTTTGGCATAATATATCCATTCTCACCTAAGTAGAAATCCACGAAATCTTTTATGATTTTGCAGTCTGGAAGTCTGGGGGATACAAATTCACCTCAGCTGTAACGTGTCGGGTGTTTTCCCGTTAGGTTGGGGGGGGGGGGGGGGCAGGGTAAGGATCCACCGCCCAAAAGTGGCGGGGGTGGAGTGCGCCTCTGACTCAATGCGTGCATCCGTGCGTGTGTATGTGTAGGGGGGGGGGGGTAACAATGGCACAAATTTCGGCCAGGTTAATCAAGCCACGTAATGGGTATTACTTTGGGGTGTAATCAGATAACCCTACCTGTCAGGCTTGCGATATTAGGCGGGTGGACAGTCAGGCTGCTGGCAAGGTTGTTTGAACAATTCGTAGCGCGTGGGATTGACTTGCATTTGACGCTTTTCCTGAAAGCAAAGTGCACATATATATAATATTTGAATCTTTTCCTGTTCTGTGGTTCCTTAACTCTAGCCACAATTTCATATGAAGATCTAATATCCGTAATCGACGCTTCTAAGATTTACATGTGCTGTCCGTGAATTTGGGTTTACACGATTTCCATAAAATTTGCAAGCTTGCGCTTGTCAGTCCTTGCTTCATAGACGTCTTTCGCAACACTGGTAGTCAGGGAAATATCTTTAGTGTATGTATCATTGACTATGTCAGCTTTTCAAAACGTTATTTGACTGTAAATCTTTGTAAAACGGAGTAAGATGAAAGGACGGTGTGCATCAAATCCCGCAGAAATGGCCTCGTCCGTTGCCATGGCAACGGGCGTGGTTACGCAATGCAACGTTCGCTGAAAAATCGGACATTAAATCCTGGGCAAACATTGTTAAAAAAATTGGGACCTTAGCACTAATCGTTGATTTTTGGTGAATATTTTTCATTTCTATTAAGGTCTCATTCGTGAGTTTTTGTTAACTATAGCCGCCTATGGCAAAATACGTAACTTTGCATAGGCCAAAACCCAATAATTTGAATGACAGCCATCTTGTCTATCCAATCAATTTTGAGCACAATGGCCCTACATTACGTCAAAAAATTCCCAACCAGATCTAACCCAACAATCTCTTTTTATTTATTTATAAACTGCACTTGGCCACTCTCCGCCAGAGGTCCTCCAGCGCTGCTACCTCCTGACCGCATTACCCATCACAACAGCGTGTAAACATCCGACCTGTCGCGCGGATGTCAACACTTACCCACTAATTTTAGCACATACAAACAACCTCTCATATCACAAGCGGTTTACGCCAACTGACTTAGCTAAAATGCAATTTCTGGCGGATATAAACACACATCCATACACGCATTTAATTTTTAGTACGATCTACTTTAGAGTACCCACGCGGAAGAATACCGGAATGAGACCTTAAAGATACCAGTGTACTTATACATTTCGAATTCATTGTTATATTAACTGTATTAGTTGGATCACTAATTATAAAGATCTATGAAAAAAAAAGACAGATAAAAAAGGTGAATCCCTATCTAGCGATTCTAATTTTTCAAGGGCTAGAAACACAACATAAATTTAGCTGGGTCTAACTGATTTTGCACCCCTGACGGCTTTCCTCGTACTGTACAGAAATTCTGGACTCTTTCTGAATTATATGTGTACGTATTTGAAAAAAAAAACGATTTATAAAGAACGGAACAGTTAAACACAAAATCGTCGCCTGTGTTTTTTTTAAAAACATTATACTTGTTTGCATTGAACGCATTGATCTCATCGTTTTTTCAATTTCGTAGACGCAGTTGTGCCGAATTACTTAACGTATTAATTTTGTTTCTCCCTTTTACGACTAGTCTGCTGCACACGGGAGGAACTAATGCTTCCCCCTTTTGCGAATAGTACATAGTGACGTGATGTCCTTCCGGTCGCCGACAAAACAGTTGTTCGGTATTGCCGCCTTACCAACAGAGTTTACACATTACAGCTCTCTCTTATGATCTACCACCACCGGTCTGAAGCTGTTTTGACGACCTGATTGCTTCCTTATTCGCAGATTCCAGTCTGGCATGGCATGTTCCTGGGAACGTCCTCCTCCTCAGTCCCTACCCCTCCTTGTTCTATCCCCCCCACCCCATCCTTCCTCGATCCCCCATTTTGCCTTTACCCCCCTTCCCCATGTCCTGACAGGTTACTAGTAACGTTATGTGTGTGACGTTGAATTGCGATGTGCTCCCCGTGTGCCCCGTGTGCCTTGGAGATGTGATCCCCGTGTGCCCCGTGTGCCTTGGAGATGTGATCCCCGTGTGCCCCGTGTGCCTTGGAGATGTGATCCCCGTGTGCCCCGTGTGCGTTTGAGATGTGATCCCCGTGTGCCCCGTGTGCTCCTCGTCACATGGCTATGTGCATGCATATTCCCCCCTGTGGACACATTGTTGATACATGGGAAGTTCCACCCCCCGTGCGGGTGAACGTAAGTCCCATCGAAGTTCCACCCCCCGTGCGGGTGAACGTAAGTCCCATCGAAGTTCAACCCCCCGTGCGGGTGAACTTGAGTCCCCTCGAAGTTCAACCCCCCGTGCGGGTGAACTTGAGTTCACTAGAATCCCGTGAGCGTCAGGTTTCTCCGGAAGTCGAACGTGAAGTTCTACCGGTTCCTCCGTGTGGATGAAGGAGCATTTCCACCAGTAGTTGCACCCAAGTGTGGGTGAACGTAAGTTCCACCACGAAGTTCCTTCCGCCGCGCGGACGAACGTGAAGTTCTATCGGACGTTCCTTGTGTAGACGCGTTGACACCTTGTCGAGGTAGGACTAAGGGACCCCAGCATGGATCACTGCATGCGGGACGCGGGACTTTTCCGAACCAGCATGACCGGACTGCTTCGTAGTACTGTATGTTTCATCGTGACTTTGGTTCAGCGAAGCGTAACCTGCAGTGGCAGCCATACGTGTGGACCTGGGACTGATGCTGTGCGGTTCATCGCTCCAGTCAGGACTGAATCACCTTGTATACTTGAACTTGTGACTAAGGCAGATTTGTAGCCCGTCTTGTGCAAGCGCACAGAACGAACATGACCTCTCGAACACTTCGAACTCAGTCGTTACCGCCAGTCGTCATCGCCAGGAGTCGTTACCTCCTGAAGTCGTCATCAGTTGTACTTCCGTGACTCTGAACATTAACTTACATCTGCGTGTTAATCCTACATGTTGCTTCCTTACACGTATGACTCCCTTGTTCCGAAGAGCTGTCTTTTTATTATCGAACCAGTTCCGTTACTCCAGTACTTTACATTTATCATATTTAGATTAGCCCAGCCGGTTCTCCCACCTCATCATCATTCTTTCCCTCCCGGTCATCTTGTCTCTCTGTGTACAAAGGTATACACAGAGATGCTATCCTTTTGCATCGTGACGGTGAGCTCACTACCCTAATTGTGTGTGTTTGTCTGTGAAATAGACGGGAAACATAGTTCTCTTCGGAGCTTGCGAAGAAGAGAAATCTCGTTTCCCGTCGGCTGAACAGACAATCACGTGACCCCTACCCTGATACTAATTATTCCGCCCCTTTACCCTCTGACCCTTCCTCCCTAACCCTCGTAAGGGTCATTCGTGGCTCAACCTTCTCTGTACGGTCACATTCCCACCCAACCCTCCCATGACTAACCCGAGAACACCAGGGTTCTAGAACGTTAGTTATGTTTTCTCATGTCATACGACATCGCGCTACCTTAGTTCTTACTGACTTATCTAGACTCGTACATTTCGTCATAGCACTGTACGTTATCCTCAATGGTACCTGCGACTTAGCGTACGTAATCAGTTTTTTACCACTTCTCTGCAAGATACCTGCCTTGCTAGCGTTCACAGTCACATTGTGGCCATTTGCTGTACTCAGTATGTTGTGTAGCTGTAACCTCTGATATACTCCATAATTGTGTCATTGTCGTATTTTGAACCACTTAACTTACGAAGGTCAGTAGTTATTCTGGTGTACCTGTAACGCATCATTTGCTTAGCCAGGATGTTTTCAACCTTGTTCACGCTGATGAGCTTTGAACTTCGCTGGTTAGAAGTTACTTACAAGTCAGGATGCGTTAAACATCCGCTGGACAGAGCCTTGGTTTAACCGACCAGCCCGACTTTGGCTAAACAATTGGCAACCAGGGTAAAATAGGTCGCCAGCTCGCAGCACATGACTTGTTGTTGTATTAGGCTCCTGTATAAGTATGTACATGCTATGAGAGCTACAATGTGTAGAGAGTAATTGTGTTACTGAGTTGAGGAGCCAATTGCAATAAATGCCCGACCGTACTGACGGTGAGCTCACTACCCTAATTGTGTGTGTTTGTCTGTGAAATAGACGGGAAACATAGTTCTCTTCGGAGCTTGCGAAGAAGAGAATTCGAAGACTTCATCCCTCCATTAAATACAAAGTGTATATAAGTTTTTATGAATGTTTTTATTTGTCTTATTGACTATGGAAATAAGGTCATAATAAGCATAATCTAGTTTAATTTATGGTTTTTCAAATCCGAATGACAATATTTTTCGTGTAAAATTCCTCTCCTTTGTCATACTTCATTTCAACATGTAAAAATTCGGTTCCTTTAATTTTTGTTTTCCATTGGCCATATGGTTGCGTATTATAATTGGGGTAGGGTGCATTATACATAGTCAATTCATTTGTTCTACCAAACAAAGAGGTTCTACTTTGTTTTGTTTTTTCCAGTCCTAATCTTACCGTTTCTGACTTGTTTGTTTTGAAAACAAGAAATGTTTACTGGTGCTAAAAAGTGATATTTTGTGCCTGCGTACAATAGGACAAAAGTAAAGTGTGGTTTAATCATATTTCACCACACACAGACACACAGATTTTCGTGTCCCAATGCCCCAACACGCGAGCAGTCCCCGCCTCTGCGTAGATAACAAGTCAATTCGTTGGTTGGCGTCATGTTGATTTTTGTTTAGACCACTGTGCATGAAGCTCTGCGTACAAAACAAGTCGTTGGTTTGCATCACGTGTCTAGTATTGTATAGAGCTCTGTAGATGGTTGTATATCCAGAATTTTGTCACAAATAGACTTAACCAAGTCATGGAGCTTTGCACAGAGCTGTTAGCACAACTCTCCCTCAGTCTGTAAAACACGGAGAGCTCTGCGCCTAAACTAGTGGAATCGTTGGTTGGCGTCACGGCTGATTTTTCCAAAGACCTCCGTAAATGCGTAACAAAACATGTCAATTTCGTTGGTTGGCGTCACAGGTTCAGTTTTTGTATAGAGCTCTGAATTGCGGACGTCACGGGAAACAGACTTTCGCACAACATCACAGAGGTTTACGCAGCGTCAGCTTAACTTGCATTCTAGTTAAACTCTGGTTCAACTACTATGGTTTATATTAACTTCCCAAGTCTCTCGGCCCTCTATTTACAGACAAACATGCAGAACTGTCTGAGCGTCTGGACGACACAACATAAGATCAGAGTGACACTTGCCTGTTATGAAATCAAGTTTCACACTCTTTTGTCTTGGATTATGGGTCCTTCACACCTAGTTCACAACTGTGCATGGCTGTTTCGATTAGGGCGGATGTCGGTTGTTAAAAACAGGAGAATAGGTGGCAAGAGTGATGTCCAGACTATGCATGATGTACAAAATGACTAATAAACTGGTGGACGTCCCAACTACTAAGTACCTAAATACCAGCCCAGAAGAGAACAAGAAATAGCCATGCCTTCAAGTACCAGAGTTATCAACCAAGGATTGAGGTGTTCAAGGATTCATTCTTTCCTAGAACTATCGCAGAGTGGAACTCACTGTCACCAAGTACAGTAGGGCCATTGTCAATGGATAGCCTTAAACAATGTCTAGGGTTAGAAGTTCAAGGGTTAGGTGTAACAAGTCGATCGGTGTAATATGGCCAGCTGCCGCCGCGCCACGTGCCTGCGAAGCTGGTGTGTTACGCCGAAAGGCAGTTATACCGGCTATACAGATACAGAAGCTGGTGTGTTACGCCGAAAGGCGCTTATACCGGCTATACAGATACAGAAGCTGGTGTGTTACGCCGAAAGGCGCTTATACCGGCTATACAGATACAGAAGCTAGTGTGTTACGCCGAAAGGCGGTTATACCGGCTATACAGATACAGATACCGTGCATGATTGATTACACAACAATAATTCTGATTTTGCCTCATCCCAGCGTCAGTGCATGATTACACGACAAACTACTGACTTTTCCTATCCTAGGCAAAGTTAAAACACATGAATATATGTTCAACCATCAGGTACATGGCACAGAAAAATACATGTACACGGTAGTTGGACAGTATACCGTTGGGTGGCTCTAATCTCCAAGCAGAATCCAAGGGGAAGGGGTCTTCATGTAAGTCGCCTGTATCCATTGACCGCCTGTATCCAACGTTAGGTATGGGGCGAACGTTGGATACAGATAACAGATAAAACCAAGACCTTTCTATAGATACAGTTTCCTATCATTTTTGTGGACATGTAACATGTAGCGAAGCTACTGTCGTACCCTTGGGTGACCTTGAATACTGTAACGTTAATGATTCCTTACACCTGTATGAATAACACAATGCAGACTTTTGGTCGACATGACATCTCTGCAAAACTCCTTGCAAGCATGGAAAGTCAAACATACCCTATTCACGGCTCAAAATGACTGTAACGGTTGTCCTGAAAATCGTGTTTTAGGGATTTTTGAAAAATGGCCTTAATTTTGAATTATGGGTAATTTAGTGCAAAAAATTGAAAAAAAAATGCAATTTTTTGACAAAAATGCCAACAAACACTGTAAAATTCCTAAAAACACAATTTTGATATTATTTCTATCGTCGAAAAATATAAAAATCAAGGATCTGGGGTAATATACGTAGCCAGGTTTGAACGAAGTTTGCCTTTAAACATGACATGACTTGTGGTCGGAAACCCGAAAATGGAGGTTGCTCGTGCAGCACCTTTTCACTAGTCCGGAGTTGTGAGATAGCTGATCTGACTGTGTCCAATGTTTATAATAAAAGCAGCTATAGCTTGTGTAATTTAAAGCGTGTAACAATAATTATGAAGCTAAAATCTTGAACGTCACTCCGTGTCATAAAACTACAGTAGATTACAAAATGTAGACAGGGTATGTTAGTGTACTTCGGTCTGTTGTATCGTTCGGTGCGCGCCTCATGTACATGTATACCGTATCAGTCCCGTTCTTTATATACTGCTTATTTTTTTAAATGGATTTTATTGTCCAAACAGTACCCGTGCAGTCGCAGCCTGTATACGGCTGAATTGATGCAGGGTATTACATAATCAAGACAAATCACAACAATCAAATAATACACATGATACACATATTTGTTCCACAAATTATTGTGGAACTGTCGCAAGGGTCTATACGGCAGCCATTCGGCGCCAGGTGACCTCAATACGACTTTCCCCAACCGAAGTTAGGTACCAATTCACACCTGGGTGGAGTGAGGAAATTCGTGTAAAGTGCCTTTCCCAAGGGCACAACGTCGGGGCGCATGTTCAGACATGCCCCAGGTACGACTCGGAATCGAACCCGAGTCTCCTGGTTCGTAGTCGATCGCTCTAACCACTACACCACTCGACGCCACTTACCTAGCTTATAAAAGATATATAAACGACGTGCCGTCAATTTCACCCTGAATTCAAAGAGAAAAATAAAAGTAAGACGCGACAGAATGAAAAAAAGATTAGCACTTCGTTTTAACGTGTGTACAACCCGCCTTATTGTAAACTAATTTGTCATAGCCTGTCGCAATGTAAACAAGTAATCATGACCCGCCGTATTGTAAACAAGTAATCATGCTTTGTTTTTTATGTGGAAGAAAGTTATTTTAATGATAATGAAAACATCCAATGAAATTGCGCTCCTTGAAATAACTAATCAATGTACACTTGTGGGCAAGGCAATGTAATATCTAAACATCCGGCACTAATTTGATTAAACCGGTTTGTATAGACTTGTCTATATAAGTTGAGTCGAGCACCACGAATAATCAGAAGTATTAGCAGACAGTCTACAGAAGCTGTCCGGTCTGCACTGTAAGTTCTCGTCATGGTCTGGCTCGTCAGGATCTGCCTTCTTGGCGCCATTTTGGAAGTGAGAGGTTTTCCTTCGCTTGGCCCTACTGTTGTGAGTGAGGAAAGTGAGGTACGTGCTAATATTTGCACTTTTGAAAGTCAACCTCCAACTTCTTTTTGCCGATGTTTCCGATGTGACCGATGTTTCATGGTGTAAGGGGTCAGGGTTCAGGTCAGGACTTCATGGCAAAGCTTTTATGACCCGACTTCAAATCCGAGCCTGTGCTCTTTCTTATTTCACTTATATTTCATCACGACGCTGTCTTACATTTGTAATTCAAACGTTAATTTTTATACGTTTTTGTACCGCAAAAAAAGCTCTGGAAAAGAGCCGCTCAGCCCTGGAAATCCAGTGGTGAAAAAAGTTCAGCGAAATTCCGACCGCTGATTCAGCATTGGAACACCAGTGCGGAGGGCGTTACTTTTGTATATTTGCCAGTCAATGTCAATATCAGACAGATTTCCGGCCCAATTCCGCGATGAAATTGCATAATTCGGATGCTTTTAAGCGCTGTTTTCTAATGTCACACATGATCCGGTGTGCAAGCCATGTCATTTTTTCATGATGGCTAACAATCGGTCTACCTATTTCCCGGAAAGCACCGGAAAACACATATAGGAGGCTTAAATCTACCGGAATACACCCTAAATTGATGAGATAACTGCCCAAGTTGCTGTATTTTGGCATAAGATAACTTATACGTAGCCCGGGGAACAAGAAATCACTTAAATTCTGAATCGGCAATCGGCGGAAGCGGCCCGGCAAGTCGCCATGTTTGTTTTCATAGCGTAACGCAATCGTTTGTTTAGCGCGAAATCACAGAAGAGAAGTGAAATGTACCAAAATAAAAAGTTCTTTTGCACGTCAGCATCGCACTTTGCTTTATTTTGACCATGGTATAACTTATGCGTGGCACAGAGAACAAAAAAATTACTATGAATCGGCAACTATCGGGCCCCGATAGTCGGCAGAGTCGATCGACAAACGCGGCCAGTCGCCATGTTGTTTACATAGCGTATGTTTGTTTAGTGCAATCAGGGCAGAGAAGTGAAATGTATCGAAATAAAAAGTCATTTTATACTTCAACATCGCAGTTTGTTGTACTAAAGTTTACCCATAACATATCAAACTTATACGTGGCCCAGGGAACAAGAAATCACTATGAATCGCTGACAACTATCGGCTGGAGGCGACAAACGCAACCAGTCGGCATGTTCGTTTACATAGCGTATTGCATTGGTATTAGCGTATGTTTGTTTAGCGCGATCACTGTAGAGACGTAAAATAAAGAGTTCTTTTATACTTCAACATCGCAGTTTTCTGCATTTTGACCATGAGATAACTTTAAATTAATATAGTGGCCCATTGAACAAAAAATCCGGTCCCGTCACGTAATAAACTTAACTTAAAATTTCTTGTCAATGCTTTAGCAAGGACATTATACAGAGTGTATAATGTCTTTAGTTTTAGGAATTTTAGTTAGAACCTCCTTTGTTAGATTACTCTCAGCAATAAAAGAGGAATAGCATTTCTTAGAGAAATAGAATCAGTACTTGTCCATTTTTACATAATTGCAATATCTTAGGATAATCTAGTATTTCAGTGTCTTTGACTTCTGGGTATCATTTGGAACGGAACGGAACACTCCCTCGTTCAGGTTCTGCCTTATTGCTTATCCCTCGGATCCCGCGACGCGACGGGATTTTTTGGTCTATGGGCCACTATAAGTTATCTCACGGTCAAAATGCAGCAAACTGCGATGTTGAAGTATAAAAGAACTCTTTATTTCACTTCTCCACAGTGATCGCGCTAAACAAACATACGCTAATAGCCTAATACCAATGCAATACGCTATGTAAACGAACATGCCGACTGGTTGCGTTTGTCGCCTCCAGCCGATAGTTGCCAGCGATTCATAGTGATTTCTTGTTCCCTGGGCCATGTATAAGTTTGATATGTTATGGGTAAACTTTAGTACAGCAAACTGCGATGTTGGAGTATAAAAGAACTTTTTATTTCGATACATTTCACTTCTCTGCCGTGATTACACTAAACAAACATACGCTATGTAAACAACATGGCGACTGGCCGCGTTTGTCGATCGACTCTGCCGACTATCGGGGCCCGATAGTTGCCGATTCATATATGTAATTTTTTTGTTCTTTTTTTGTTATGCCACGCATAAGTTATACCGTCAAAATAGAGCAAACTGCGATGCTGAAGTGCAAAAGAAGTTATTTTGGTACATTTCACTTCTCTTCTGTGATTTCGCGCTAAACAAACGATTGCGTTACGCTATGTAAACAAACATGGCGACTGGCCGGGCCGCTTCCGCCGATTGCCGATTCAGAATTTAAGTGATTTCTTGTTTCCTGGGCTACGTATAAAGCTAAGGTCCCAATTGGGAAAAGGGGCCCTGGCGGGTAGTTCCCGGGCTGTTTTTTACCACTTTCGGGCGGGACCCCGACGTGGCCCCGCGGGGCACCCTGCGGCTACCGGGATATTTTTTGGCCCGTCGGGGCCCCGATAAGAATTTAATTCTGAGTTAAATTCTACCCGGGCCCCGCTAACAACAAGACGCCGTGACCTCATCGTGAGAACACCGGGAGGTACCCCTCCGGTTGCCGGCATTCCACCGGGACACATTTCTTACGTCACAGACCAGATGGACAGAATAAAGGTGTGTACTTCGTAAACCCGGGTAAAATGTGTGACCTCACAGATCAAATGATCACAACAAATACGTGAATTCTGCATTACGTATAGGTCAATACAAGACATCGTCAGAGAATCTGCTGGGTACCTGCCGGGTGCCTGCCGGATACCGACCAAAGAGGGTGACAAACTTTCTAACAAAATGCTACTGAAGGAAACTTTTAATTGTGACCACGACAGACGATGCCCGCTCGACTCCTGAACCCGGCCGGGGCCAGACGGGGCTACATCCCCGACGGGCACCGGCGTAATTGGGACCTTAGCTTAAGTTATCTTATGCCAAAAATACAGCGATTTGGGCAGTTATCTAATCAATGAAGGGTGTATTCCGGTAGATTTAAGCCTCCTATATATGTTTTCCGGTGCTTTCCGGTAAATAGGCAGACCCGCTAACAATCGTGCCAAACAACAACCCACTTCATAGAAAGATTAGAAAGCCACAAGGCTCTAAAACCGGTTTGAAACATTTAATATTGCAAATCCGTGTTACAACTTGAATGCATAATTTTGACAAAAATGATAACAAGGCTGGCAATGAAAAACGTAATGGAGATGACGATTTTTTTTATCAATCATATTGTGTATGTAAATAGGGCAAGCTTTTACATTTCGATGGTGATGCGCGTATCAGGTAAAATAGTCACGAGAATATTACAGTGTCACAGTCATGAACAGTTTACTGTCCCTCTTCATAAAATTTGTGTGTTGGCAGTTTCGAAGTTTGATAGAAATAAAATTAAAAAAAAACACGCGCCTCGTGATACCCCCCCCCCCACACACACACACAAAAAAGGACGACCCTTAGTGTTTTATATGATATGAATCTTTATTGCATGTTCTTGCCCAGATGGGCTAAAGGCACAAGATGATGAAAAAACGTAAGTATTACATACTGAAACGTTATATTCTAATGCTAAGTGCTAGGAGTCTATATATTACAACTACAATACTATATAGTACCTATCATCTACTGTTAGTTGCCCTATATATAAAAGACCGAAGTGGAACATTTAGCGTGTAGAAAAAGGCGCAAATTGACAAAAAATACAACAAACAACAAATCTACATTGTTTTGTGAACGGCCTGTTGACAGCAATCATTAATAAAACAATAGATCTACCAGCGATTCGCATCAAATCAGTTCAAAACCTACGATTATTAAACATTCTAACTTAAAACTTGCTTTCTCCTGTTTCACGAAGATTTGTTAAAATGGCGGCGCCGCAAATTTCCGTCTCGTAAACGGTCGTCGCCTTTCCGAACGGTCGTCGCCTTTTTTCAGAACGGTCGTCGCCTTTCGGAGCGGTCGTCGCCATTTCCGAGCGACCGAACTTCAGTTCCGAATATCCGCGACATGTTCGGGACTTCCCCGAGTTCTTTGAATGTGTGAAATCACACTTCCTGAAGATAACATCGCGACCGAAGACGGGCCAGAACTTGGCTAGGTGGATTGAAGTTGCGTGGGTGCTAGTACATGTATTATAATTATAAGTTCCGGGGGTTGAATTATCTAGGTTAGAACAAGGTTAGTGTTTGAGAAATTCTCGATTGGAACGGGAAGGGTTTGGGTAACTCTGAACTCGAATGTCTCTGGGTATTTATTTTTCTTGTATGTGAACATGTCCTTTGCCTTTTTTCTTTGTTTCCTTTTGAAATGCGAATAAACATTATTTAAAAAAAAAACCCCTCTGAACTAGAACGTTTGTAGGTTTTCATACATTGCTGAATTTGAAACGGGGGCGAGAAAAACTCCACATGTATTTTTGGAACAGCCCATTGTGCGAGCATGTAATTTATGAATGCTGCAGGATGGTCTGACTCAGAAACATTCATTCGGAAGCACCATCACACATGCAGGCATTTACTCTGACCAAGGACATTATGTCCTGACTGACTGACTGACTCACAACTCCACCACAGCCGGGTTTTATTTTGTTGTCTCAGTGCTTGCCCAGCATAGCAGGCCATTTCACACTTGTCACCAGCATGGCATTGATGTGCTACCCAGTGAATGTGTCGTATTTACATACAGTGCAGTGGTGAATGTGTCAAGTATTAACATTCAGCAAGGTAACAAAACATAGACATTTCGGGATGAAAATAGCTTTACAAGTTTGTCAAAACTCCTGTCAAAGTAAGACATTGTCCCCCTTCTAAAACAGCAGGTCCTTTATTAATCCTACATGAATTTTACATAAACGAAAGGAATACATACCACAGGGATTGAGAAATATAGCACAGGGACGGAATCTATGTTTGTTTTTGGTTGAAGATTCATTTGTCATTTGTATAAACGGCATTATATGAACCCTTCTTCAGTTTGCTGGCGAAGGGAAACAAGAATAGGCTGGAGAAGATCCAGGCCTAGGATCGTATGCTGATCTTATAAAATCAGCAGTTGAGGAGACAAGTTACTTTTCTGGCCCGCCTACGGTCGCCATGTTATGGACTGAGTGCGATTCACACATTCCAAGAACTCCGGGAAGTCCCGAACATGCCGCGGATATTCGGAACTGAAGTTCGGTCGCTCGGAAATGGCGACGACCGCTCCGAAAGGCGACGACCGTTCTGAAAAAAGGCGACGACCGTTCTGAAAGGCGACGACCGTTTACGAGACGGAAATTTGCGGCGGCGCCCAATGCGCTCTGTTGGATCCCGTTCATACAAAGAAAGTTCGAGAATCTAAATTTACTAAAACAAAAAAATACTGTACCCACTGTAAAAACAACGAATAAAGCCGTCGCAAAACCGTCGCACGGATTACTTCAAACATATCGAGACAACACTTCTGCAGTGCTCATTTTATGTTCCAGAACGGAGAGAGTGAATTTTCCGTCAACAGCACAGCTATTGCACCAGCGCCCTCGTACGGCTGGGATGAACTGCAGCAATGCGACCCAACGTCATGTCAGAACGCCACAAATGGACTACCATGCGGAGGTATGTACCAAGCATACAGTGTCTTCTAATAATGTAGGTTTATTGTTGCTATCTCCATGAAAAATGGAGGTATTGTTTTTGTTCTGTCTGACTCTCCGTCCGTATGTCTCTCTGTGTTTCCGCATATTTGTGATCATCATACTATTAAAAAAGGCCTTTTTGATGTTGTTGTGTACGTGTTTGTGACAGCTGTATGTGTGATGTTAGGATGTATCTATTGTTTGATGTTTGTTGTGAAGGTCCAGAGCGGGGTGTTTGTGACAGCTGTATGTGTGATGTTGGGATGTATCTATTGTTTGACGTTTGTTGTGTAGGTCCAGAGCGGGGGGTGTGTGTGTGTTACAGCTGTGTGTGTGATGTTGGGATGTATCTATTGTTTGATGTTTGTTGTGTAGGTCCAGAGCGGGGTGTGTGTGACAGCTGTATGTGTGATGTTGGGATGTATCTATTGTTTGATGTTTGTTGTGTAGGTCCTGAGCGGGGTGTGTGTGTGTGTGACAGCTGTATGTGTGATGTTGGGATGTATCTATTGTTTGATGTTTGTTGTGTAGGTCCTGAGCGGGGTGTGTGTGTGTGTGACAGCTGTATGTGTGATGTTGGGATGTATCTATTGTTTGATGTTTGTTGTGTAGGACCAGAGCGGGGTGTGTGTGACAGCTGTATGTGTGATGTTGGGATGTATCTATTGTTTGTTGTGTAGGACCAGAGCGGGGTGTGTGTGGTTGTGGCAGCTGTATGTGTAAAGCCGGCTGGATGGGGCGGACCTGTGACTGCTGGCAGACTGCCATCTCTTGCTGGTTGCAGACACCACCGGTGAGTACATGTCATTACTACCGTCACCGTAAAAACATCAAACGTCTGCATTTACGTATAACCTTATCATAGTCAGAAACGAAACCGGCAACAAGATACAACATGTAGAAGGAAATGGCTGTGTGAAACTCTATCAATCCATCTATTTGACAGTTCCATAATGTAAATAGATAAACATGTACTGGGGAAAGGTGCTTGATAAGTTGATAAGCAGTTGAAATGCTCAAATTAACAAATAAAACGGCCTAACAAAAAGAATCTTCATCATCTAGAATATGCCGCGACAGTATGGGATCCATATACAAAGAAAGACAAAGATAAACTGGAAAGGGTACAGAACCAAGCTGCAAAATTCTGCACGAACAATTACCAAAGGGGTGCTAGTGTAACGGAAATGTACTTGAGAAACCTACAGTGGGGGTCGCTGGAAGACAGACGTAGAATGTCCAGACTGTGCAAATGACTAATAAACTGGTGGACGTACCAACCACTAAGTATCTGATACCAGCCCAGAAAAGTACAAGAAACAGTCATGCCTTCAAATATCAGAATTATCAACCAAGAATTGAGGTATTAAAAAAGTCGTATTTCCCCCAGAACTATCGTAAACCTGAACTCGTTGCCACCAAGCACAGTTGGAGCATCATCACTAGAAAGCTTTAAACAACTCCTGCAATCAAATGTGCAAAGATTAAGTGTAACAAGTCGTTCTGTGTGATATAGCTAGCTGCCGCCGCGCCGCGTACCTGCAAAGCTGGTGTGTTGCGCCGAAGGGCAGTTATATCGGCTATACAGATATAGATACAGATCTTAGCCCCATTAACTAATCTTATACATGTATACCAATTAAGAAATCTGCTAAGCCACCGTGACTGCGAACACACCAATATGACTGGAAATATAGTTCCTTCCGGCGGAAGGATTTCTCCTTCTCCGGAGTGAACCGATCGTATGATTTACAGGGGCCGAGCGGACGTACATCGGGGGACACTCTTGCGCCTGCGCCGTATCACTTACTGATACAGCTGGAAAAAGACCTGGGTACGTATCCCGGTATGCCACTGCCGACGTCAGGGCCAAGAAAGGGCGTGTTTTTTTTCTAGAAGACACAGTCTTTGTTGCAGAAACTACATTGTGTAGGAAAGACTTTAATCGGTTCGAATGCGCTGTGTACTTTATTTTTAAAGAGAGGGGCTGGTAAAACTGACATTAGAAGATAAGTCGTTTCGTAAATAAATCACGGTCAATCCTTAATACTGACATGTACAGTACTTATCTCTGGTCTGTTTTGGTTTGGGATGCACAGTGCTTGAAATTCATTCTTATGAAAACTTCGAGTTTTGATCTTGTTGATCGATTCTCGTCGCTTCTATCAGTTTTGTCCTAAGTTAACACTGAGAAGAAGCGAAAGACAACGAAAGACTACAAGTATAGATATGGTAATTTTCTCCAGAGCATGCTGTACCTGCCCAAAGCGTCGTGCATTCCCTCCCAACATCCAGCTATCTCCCCACACCCAGCGCCACTCGCTTTACTTGTTTCTCACACCGCAGGTCTGGTGTCCCAGGGCCGGGTGACGGGCCGCGGACCTGCCCTGACGAGCTGGGATTGTGACACGGTGACCGGAGTACCGCAGTCCGTCCGCAGTGACATGGAACTCAGTTACTTTTACCAGGTGAGCTTCTGTAGGAGCTTAGATGTACAATGCAACTGTTTCCAGGGTCTACACAGGCCAATGCATCCATGCTTTCAAGGAAATAATTCTAAAGCCCCCTCAACTCTTGCTAAATCTGAGCTTAGCGTGCTATGGGCATGTATCCTGGTTAATGATTTAACTACGGCAAGGTAGGAAAACTGTTACATACATGAACGTTTGAGCTCTCATGCGTTCCTGAGGTTCATTTTAAGGTAAATTGTCAACGAATTAGGTTAACATGTCGAAGTATAGATATAAACTTCTGCGAATCTCAGAAATATAACGTTATATTAGATATAACATATTGATACCTGAGGTAACTCCGGCAGATGACTTTTGACAACTTTTCATGACATAATTCCCACATAATTCCGAACTCTTTTCAAACGTTTTAAGACACCAAAACCTATTGCTGTCTTATGCCACTCACCCATTCACTATGCCCACCCGTAGAAATACCTGCACGCGTACGGTATCCCGGTGCTGGGGTCCAGCCGCGTGCCTGACTCCGCCCTCCGCCGGGCCTGCTACGTCGTGCGCTTCATGTTCGCGGACCGGCAGGACGTCAGGGACCACTTCCACGACCGGTACGGCAGGCACGCTCTCATGGCTGAGTCAGAGGTAACCGGACACATTTTTTTGTTCCAACATACCTTCAATTTTGTTTCAACTATAAAAGGCCATGTTGATTTGATTATATGGATGACACCCTTTATCCTCGGTGAAACCCGCCCTACGTGCTTTTTGTCCGTATGTTTTATTTGGAGGCCACGTCTGCACGTAGAAAAAGTTTTACATGCACTTAAAGTTCTACGGCGTGTCTGCGTGCTCCAAAATCCGTAGCATTCCGTACGGAGGTGGTACTCACCACGCACGGATGCCCTACGTTTGCCCACGTTTTTGCACGTAGACAGCACGCAGAAGCACGTACGGCGGGTTGTAACATAGTTTGCAGAACCTACATTATTCTTATAATGTTGCTGGCTATACATTTGATTGACATGTTGATCTCAGAAAGGACTGTCTTTGAATACATGTTAGCTCCTGTATGAGACAGTTTCCAGTCTCAACAGTGCCAAACCTGAGAATCTGCTTGGTTAAATAACTTTTAAATTGGCGCGTTGTGTAACAGACTTTGGAATTTGCATTCTTCTAAATTCTCCACTATGTGTTCACCCAGCAAACTACTGACATTCCTGAACACTCGTGGCTCGGCCCGAGCTGGAACGAGCGGGCCCGCGGTCTGGGTGCCACGGAGACACATCCCGTGTCTACCGGAGCTGAGGAGAACGCGGGGTGCTACGGCCCCGGCAGGGACAGGTACAATATTTCACCATTGAGTAAAAGAGAATCTTTTTACACAACCAAGTAATTTATTCAGCTGAAGTTTCGGTGACCGTCTGTCACCTTCCTCAGGGCAATTCTGACTGGTTCATATTGTACTGCAGCACAGGTGTCGCAGCTGTAGATGCTGTAGATACGATTCCCTATAATCACGCATACGTGTAGATAGATTATGTTAGTGTACGCTTGGGGATGCAGCTAGCACACCTGTGCTGCAGTGCAATGTGAACCAGTCAGAATTGCCCCGAGGGAGGTGGCAGACAGTCGGCTGAATAACAGACTTGGTTGTGTAGAAAGAGTTTCTTTACTCAGTGCCTTACCAACCTGACAACGCGATGAAGCTACTAGTATTCACGCAAATGTGTATGATTCGGATGTTGCGAGGCTGGCTGACTTCTCTTCAAGAACACCCCGCAGCTCTAGGGCACACATGCTAGTTCCAACAAGAGTAAAATCATCCTCTTTTGCATCTTCGTTTATACCACGTGTTACAACGATTTGGAACAAACTTGATGCAGATACTAGAGGTCTAGGAATTAGGGCTTCAATCCTAACTGATGTGGTTGCCTTCAAAAGGAAACTCTCCTCATTTATGTACAGCAAATTTTGCCAAACCTACAGTTTAGAGCAACCCTGTATGTGACAGTTATCTTGTGGTTGCGCTACTTGTCTGGCCACAAGACCGCGCTAACTATGATATCACTGCTGGCTATACAACTGTCGTCATTTGTTGTCACGAATTAATAACTCTCACAATGTTAATAAGTTGACTAGTTCTAAGTTTATTCATTTGTTTCTCAAATTGTATTATGTGATTTGATTACTTTTTGTATTGTCTTGTCATTTTATTGGTATGGCGGCTTTAAAAAGGTATTTCATGTCAGAAACACCTGTTTCGCCATGCCATCCACAGTGCATATTGTACGTGGTAAAACTTAATAAATAAATAAATAAATTCACGAATATTCCGTCATGTTGGGAGAACGTACTTACAAGGAAGTCAGAGCTCGTTGAGATTTTGGAACAACCAATCGTCCTTGTCCTTGTTGTCTTTGCAGTAGACAGTTATCTGGTGCCTGTACCTATTTACTCATATGTCTAGTATATATTTGTTTACTAGCGTCACTACTGTAAGTTTGTCAACTTGAGAACATCACCATTTTGTCTGTATTGTCTTCTTACTCGAATAGAATTTTTAAAAAAAATTGGAATTGATGAATTATGATGAATGACGTCTGCACAGGTGGCACGAGGAAGACATCTTCCTCCATGAGACTGCACACGGGCTCCATGGGCTGGGCGCCAAGTACGCCATCCCCGGCTGGCAGGCGAGGCTGCAGGCGGCCTATGACAGCGCCCGGGCACGAGGCTTGTGGGACAACACATATGCTGGGAGTACCATCCAGGAATACTTCGCCGAAGGTGCGCTTGTTTTCAGTAAAGCCCCTTTCACACACAACCAAATACGGCCTCCCGAACACTGCCAACTCTATCCCTAATGGTTTTGGTTTTATTGTCCAAACAGTACCCGTGCAGTCGCAGCCTTTATACAGCTGAATTGATGCAGGGTATCACATAATAATCAATACAAATCACAACAATTACAAAAATCAAATAATACACATGATACACATATTGTTCCACAATTATTTTTTGTGGAACTGTCGCAAGGGTCTGTGCGGCTGCCATTCGGCGCCACAAGGTGACCTCAATACGACTTTCCCCAACCGAAGTTAGGTATCCATTCACACCTGGGTGGAGTGAGGAAAGTGGTGTTAGGTGCCTTTCCCAAGGGCACAACGTCGGGGCGCATGTTCAGACATGTACCGGGTACGACTCGGAATCGACCCGGGTCTCCCGGTTCATAGTCGATTGCTCTAACCACTACACCACCCGACGCCAAAAATCCCACTAATCCCAACTATGGTCGGGAGTAGGTTGGGAGCCATGTCGGCTGGTGTTTAGCTGCAGTGGGTTGTCTATTGTTCGGCTGTGCCAGTCGGATGTCTCAAAATGTTTCAAACGTTCACGGCGCTGACGGTAGGTTCGGACATAGTTACATCATAGTTGGCTAGTGTTTGGAAGTCACGGAGTCGGTGCATAGTTGTCGACAGTTTCAATTCTATTCATACAAACATCAAATATCCTCTCAAACCAGTAATTCAAATAATCCAATCTACGAAACCAGTCTACTACTACTACTACTACTACTGCTACTACTACATTAGGGCATCTAGGTATACTAGGTACTACTACTACTACTACTACTACTACTACTACTACTACATTAGGGCATCTAGGTACTAGGTACTACTACTACTACTACTACTACTACTAATAATAATAATAATACATTAGTGCATCTAGGTACTAGGTACTATTCAGACTAGAGCTGTGTACCGGTACGCAGTACCGATACTGTACCAGAAAAATTGATTAGGTACAGGTCCAAAATACCTAATCCCTCAGTACCGGTACTGTACCTAAACAATTTCACACTAATTTTATGCCTATTTGTGACCTCAAATGTTTAAATAGCTGGTTAACAATGGGTGCCTGTGTAAGGACAGTGTGTTCATGAAAACAAAAACATCTTAGTTTTGCCTATATTTTATCTGAGCATTCGCCATAAACAAAGAATAAACCTTAACTATCAAGTTTATTTATGTTTTTTTGTTATTGAAGGAGTTCAGAAGAGCATATAAATTGGTCGAATTGTTCAGGTACAGGTTCAGGTCCGGACCTGTACCTAAACCTGTGTACCTGTACCTGTACCTAAAATTTGTTTAGGTACACAGCTCTAATTCAGACGTATGTAAGATAGCGTGCATGGTAAAGCGTATACGGTACCAGTGCTGGTAAACTTGCATTTTAAACCGAAACATTAGAAACAGATCGCTACAGCAGTGCTAGAGAGTATTGACTGGCTTTTAGTTTGACTTAGATAACGTTATGTAGAACGTCGTGAGAGAAATACAATGGTGTCCGTCTATCCATCTAAAGCTGACACAACACTAGGCAAAAACATGTAACTACCTTACAGGATACAAGAATTTTATTTAACACAACCAAACTATTTACCTTGCTGACTCTTTGGTGTCTGTCAGTAAGGTAACGCCAGTTAGGTAAATTGTTTGGTCTTATATCGATATCCTATACTTTACGGATGTAATGAAGCTATTTTTGGAACTACCTTACAGGAGTGCAGAGTTTTTTCAACGTGGAGTCGTACCGTAACCCTCCTGACGGGATCCATAACCACGTGGACACCAGGGAGAAACTGTACCAGTACGACCCGACCCTGTACGGGCTTATCTCACAGGTCTTCCCCTGCAGTAACCACATCGTGGACCGCTGCTCGGACCAAGGTAACACCGCACTCATCGTGAACTATTTACACGTGGGAAAAAAACAAAGGAACAAAATCAGGTCGGCAAAACAAAAATAGTCTGTCATTTACTGCCATTTCTTAGCACATCATACTTGATCTTTCAACAGTTTATTCATAAAAAACAGCCTCGCAGCCTGTACAAAAACATGCTGAATAACAGTGCTTTTTTTACAGTTGATTCTCTGGCAAATACATATTAACATTACAATACATACACAAACACAAACATTTTTACAAAAAGCCTCACATGGGCACTACAGTAAAGACCAAACCGTATAAGAGTCTTACTGCGAAGTCGACGCGCTTGAAAAAGCCCCAGGACACGCGAGCACACGTGGGCACCGCGCATATAACTAGCTAGAATCATCCTACTACTATACAAAATATTCAAGCAATCGTATTTTCTGTCATCAATATCGCTTTTTGCAACTGCCTCACAGATATACTAGTATTTTTCGGTACAAATATACTATGGAATAAGATTGATTCAAATTAATACATTAAAAAGGTGGCCAGAAAATTGTCTTTGAATTCGAACATCCAGTTTCGCATATTGTTTCGATGGCGTATGAAAATATGCCAATGACTTGAGGGTGTCGTCACCATGTGTTGTTGATCAATTTTACGATAAGAAACATTGCCCCAAACATTCCTGATTCTCCAGGGTTGACCAGTGGTACTCCTCTCAAGATGAACTGCAACAGTGACGGGAGCGGGGGTATCAGCGTAGAAGGGAACAGCGGCGGGGAAAGCGGCAACACGTATGGTGGCGACGGTGGGAGTGACGCAGGTAATGTTAACAGCTACCATGCATCAAAACTGCAAATATTCTGAATAAGGCAATTCTGTGTAATCTGGATTTAGGCTGTCCTAGAACATTACATTTTTGTTCTATAAATGTCGATATACATTGGGATAGTGCTGTTATAATATTATGGAGACAAGTGACTTTGAAAGGTTTTTTTAGTCCTAAAACTGTACTGGACACTTTTAACAGCAGTCCACGTACGTATTATAGTCTCGTGTAAAAACATTGTCATATGAATCGGTTATTTGCTAGTTGTGATTTTTCAGGCATTTCCGTCAAGTTGTCAAAACAAGATGCTTGGGAAATAGACCCCGATGTTGATCGTTTTAATTCCTACGCAGCTTCACTACGAAGCCATATGTCCCAAACGTCTACACTCCGCTTGACATACATGCGTTCAAAGTTTGGTTCATGATCGCCTTCATGGATTTCTGGGAGATTATCATCACCTATATTTTTTTTGACGATCACCATGTATTTATAGGAAACTGCCAGGACCTGAACAGCTACTGTCCTGACTGGGCTGTCCAGGGATACTGCTCCGGGGTCCACAGTACCTACATGAGTACCAACTGTCGCCGGAGCTGTGACATGTGCGCCACCGGAAGCGGAACTGGGACAGGCTCATCTCAGGAGAACGCGGGGGAGGGGCAAGGTCAGTGAAAGTTTTCTTATCGTTAATGTTGATAGTTACAGTTTTCTTATCCTTTTCTTATAGTAACAGTTTTCTTATCGTTAATCGTAACTTAATGAGAATGTATTTTCACCATAGCTACTTATTGCATATCCCCCACCCTAAAAATAATAACTCAGTTATTAACACTACATATTCAACAATGTACTCCGACCACAACCAAACTTTCGTCAACTACTTCTTTATTTATTAATTTATTAATCTTACAAACAAATGGGTAGTCCCTTCAGCCGTTGAGGCTGATTACCAAGGGAGCCCATGGAAACATGATACAATAAAACAATCTAACACTGAATGATTATAATCAAACGTAAAAAAGGAATTCGAAAATCTTACAAACAAATGGGTTGAGGCTGATTTCCAAGGGAGTCCATGGAAACTTCATACAAGAAAATAATGTAACATAGAAATCCTATTAGGATAGCCATTAGGAAATCTAAATTAAGACAGTCGTATCTCTATTTCGTGTTAATTCAGATTCTTTATTGACACAACAAAAAGTACAGAGACTTCTGTATGGTCTTCTACAACTTAACTAAAGATCTAACAAAGCTAAATACATGTGTGGATAACGTCATCTTACGTACAGAGTATATGTATGATGTAACAATAAAGGTTAACTATTCTCTAACATGTGTTCTCTAAGATCGAAACATTCTTTAAATGTATTTTCCTATTTGAACACTGTATTGGTTATCTCCCCTGAGAATGTAGTTGCATTTATCTATAGGACCTAACGTATTGAAATCAATTGAACAAGCGGAAAGATAGGTGAACAGCAATAGGCGCTTATCATTGTAGAGTGTACAATCCGTTATAAAATGGTGCTCATTTTCAATCTTGTCTGGACAAAATGGACAGAACCTTTGGTCATTTGGTATTTTCTTGTATCGACCCATTTCTATGTTTAATTTATGACAACTAATTCTTAATTTTGTGATCGCTTTTCGGATATCTAGATTGCGTATACTTGAGAGGTATTGTTTTTGTCCATAATTTTCCTTTAATGCGGTATAAACTGCAGGGTGTTACAGCGAACTAAAACATTATCAGTAACGTTTACAATACTATCGATGTCACTATCATGAATTGAGCAACGCAACTGGAAACTAGAAAGGCCAATATTTGCTTTGGAGCAAATACAGCGATGGGTTCACCACATTTTACCACATGGCAGGGAAAGAATGAGAAACACAAGGGAAAACAATGATTTACATTGATATAACTATAATATGAAGTAACATACAACTAAAACAACAGTTGGATAGCTATTCCCTACTTTATTGGTTAGGATTTTTAATTGCATAATGCAAACTGTTGATTTTCAAAAAAAAAAAAAAAACGTTCATGCCCCGCATTCCAATGCTGGAGCAGAAAAGCTTGAAATACCTACCAAAACACTTGAATAAAGACATACTGTCAGTATGGAAATACTCTGTGCAGGTGTTAATCAAGTTAAATTCCAACAGCCAATCAGCAAGAAGTATAGAGGAAAGCTGCATGCCTATTGGTTGATGCCCTGCATTCCATTGTGATGACTCATGCCCAGACGTGGTAAACATGGCACACTAACACAGTAATACATTAGCTATAATACAGCCAAAAAAACTCAAATAAAACCATTCTAAAAGCCTGTATCACAAAAATTTAAAAAACGCCTAGGGGTATTTGCCCACTGTACCTCCATACCAAATTTCAGGACCTTAGGCCCTAAAATGAAGAAGCTGAATCCATTTAAAGATATGGCAGGAGGAGGAGGAGAAGGAGGAGGAGAAGAAACATCAGAAAAAGCAATATGAACCCATAAAAAAAGCGACCCACTCAAAAAAGTGCTCGTGAAACCAAAATACGACCTCATCTGATTATACTAGTAGTTGACATAATTTATAATGCCTAACTAACAAATACGTTCACAATAAGTACAGACAGAGTGTTATATTCGAAATATTAATTCGGAAAAGTCAACACAAGCCAGTCTCGGCAGACTATTGGCGTAGTTTTGTATTTATGTACTTTTCCGGGGTGACGTCAGCTCCGGAAAAAGCACAGAACTGCTAAAATAAAATATACATATGCAAAAATTACCTGAGGGGGTCGATTGGGAAGCTTACCATAGCTAGGCTAAGGCCGTGTTCATGTGAAGTCAGTGAAGGTGCTTTACATGTGGTTTACCCCGAAGCCGGTTTCATGTGCACGTGGCTCCATCTGAACGCTCCAAATCACAAGCGCCTCGATCCCAAACCACTTCTAGAGGTGGTTTCGAATCGGTTTTCCCGCATCGCGATTTGCGTCTGAACGCAATGTGATTTCAATGTAACTTCGCCTGGTCATGGATTACGGGTGAAATTACTTTATTTATATGCAATACCAACTTTTACGTGGCAGCAACTTAAAGAGAAGTAATGGTCAAATAATGTGTCCGTTCTAGGATGAGCTTCACCGCCTCTGGCGGGACTACGTCGGCATTCGGCCGAGATACGCGGGGATGGGGGCACCAGCAAGCAGGTCGTTGACCCCTGACATTGATAACACGCCACCTTGCGTGTTTTCACCAAACAATAATGAATGCAGTTTCGTAGAATCGTGATAGGACACGGTTTGCAAGGAATGCATGGCACGTGGACGAGATGTGCGGAATGCGAGTTACCCGAATCGCGGTTTTGGGTGACTTCACATGAACAAGGCTTAAGTGATTAGTTATACTTATAACAGGTTAGCCAGCATTTCATTGGCCAGTCGTGACATATAAATTATGCAATATACCATTAGTGGAGAAGCTTGGAGTCTCCATAGAGTCAGCAGTTGATGTTTTTTTTTGTATTTTAGGGTCTTACTGCGAGGACACGAACGGTAACTGTGCGGGGTGGGCCCAGCGGGGAGAGTGTCACTACAACCCCGCCTACATGAACCAACACTGTCCGAGGAGCTGTAACCTGTGTCAGCGTACTACTGGTAGGTCCCAATCTGTAAATAATTTCATAAGTTAAGTAAGTGATTGTCAATGAATATCAAAGTTCTTCATTAACAACCACTTGTTAACAATAGCCGAGTCGGACGTTTCGATGACCACATGTAATCTTCATTATGTTTATAATGACTAGTTCACTCACTGTGCATTGAAATGAGCGAAGCAAGGTGTTAGCTTGTTGGGTAACGAGGGCGTAAGAAAGTATGGAATTTTGTATGCATTTATTATGCAAATTAGGTCATCATTTGCATAATTAGTATCTGTTGATGTTCCATCTGCCATAGGTTACATACATTACAAGTATGAAAGTACTATAATGTACAACATTGTAATTATAGGATTTCCTCATTAATTATGCAAATAAAGTCCTCATTGCCATAATTTGCAATTCATTATGATCATATCTCTCTCAGCTACCTACCTACCAAAATGATGAAAATACGTTGTTCCTATCTGGACTAATTGGCTTTCAAAGATTTCGCCCGAAAGTTCCCTGCAGTTTCAGGACAAGCTGCTAGGGGGTCCAAACCCACACCACTTATTCCTGACAGGAAAAGCTATCTGTCACCAAAACACGGCGGTCTGTTACTACGACATTCCTTCCCATTGCTGGGGGCGTTCGATAAAGTATCGGGTTACAAGACGTAATTTTGGGCTAACCGCAAAACATTTAAAAATAAACCAAATAGTATCGAAGGGAAAATTTCGTTGAAATAAAATAAAATTATTGTCTTTATATACATTTAATGGTGATTTTTTGCGCTAAATGGATGATTTTGTCGGATTTCGTTAAAAAAGGCGATAATTTTCGGGATTTCAAAGCGCCATATATACTTTAGCCAATCACCGAGCAAACCTGGCTACACATATTATGCAAGATCACTGATTTTTATATTTTTCGACGACCTGAAATAAGATGAAAAATCGTGCTTAAGGGATTTTTTAATTTCTGACTCTAAGAATAGGTTTTGGCCGACAAATAGGTGAAAAAATCGATTTTTTTGTGCCTTTTTCGCACTCAATTACCCATAGTTCAAAATCGAGCGCATTTTTCAAAAATCCCTAAAGCACGATTTTCACGACAATCGTGACAGTCATTTTAAGCCGTCAATGGGGTATGTTTGACTCTCCTTGCTTCCAGGTTTGAACGAGTTTTTGCAGACATGTCATATAGTCCGAAAGTGCACGGTGGTAAAATCTGGGCTGCAAAGTTCCCACATTTCATAGAATCCGAACTGTGGTCGATCGTGTTCGATCTGGGCAATTCGAATCGAACCCGCGTTCCATTTCGGGGTCACCTGCGGTCATTTGCAATAAAGCAGCAAAACAAGCCCTTCTGCCTGAGTGCCTCGCAACAGATAAAAAACAACACTTTTCTATAGATACCAACAGTTTCCAGGACAGTACATGTCCGCTATCATTTTTTTGTGGACATGTAACATGTAGCGAAGCAACTGTCGTATCCTTGGGTAACCTTGAATACTGTAATGATTCTTTACGCCTTTATGAATAACACGGTGCACACTTTTGGGAGATATGACATTTCTGCAAAACTCGTTCAAACCTGGAAGCATAGAGGGTCAAACATACCCCATTTACGACTCAAAATGACTGACACGGTTGTCACGAAAATCGTGGTTTAGGAATTTTTGAATTATGGGTAATTAAGTGCAAAAAAAGCAAAAAAAAAATTCGATTTTTTCACCTATTTGTGGACAAAAACTATACTTTAAGTCAGAAATTAAAAAATCCCAAAAGCACGATTTTTCATCTTATTCCTGGTCGTCGAAAAATATAAAAATCAGTTACCTTGCGTAATATGTGTAGCCAGGTTTGCTCGGTGATTGGCTAAAATATGGCGCTTTGAAATTCCATAAATTATCAACTTTTTTAACGAAATCCGAAAAAAATCATCCTTTAAGCGCAAAAAATCACCATTGAATGTATGTAAAGACGATAATTTTATTTTATTTCAACGAAATTTTCCCTTCAATACTAGTTTGTTTATTTTCAACTGTTTTACGGTTAGCCCAAAATTGCGTCTTGTAACCCGATACTTATCGAACGCCCCCAGCAATGGGAAAGAATGCCGTAATGACAGACCGCCGTGGTGTGCACCGTGTTATTCATAAAGGCGTAAAGAATCATTACAGTATTCAAGGTTACCCAAGGATACGACAGTATCTTCGCTACATGTTACATGTCCACAAAAAATGATAGCGGACATGTACTGTCCTGGAAACTATTTGTATCTATAGAAAAGTGTTTTTTTTTATCTGTTTCGAGGCACTCAGGCAGAAGGGCTTGTTTTGCCGCTTTATTGTAAATAACCGCAGGTGGCCCCGCAACGGAACGCGGGTTCGATTCGAATTGCCTAAATCGAACACGATCGAACACTGTTCGGATTCTATGAAATGTGGAAACTTTGCAGCCCAGATTTGACCACCGTTAAAATTCAAGACCATAGCATGTTCAAGACAAAATATTTTAAAAAAAAAAACCAGAAGTTCTGCTGCCGTACCAAGGTCATCAACCAGAAGGCCCATTTTTGACCTTGACCTTCGTCTTCCTAAGACTTACCAGCATACAAAATATCAGCACAATCCATAAAGGCGTTATTAAGTTATGCTGACTACAAATGTGCGGACACACACACACAGACACACACACACACACAGACACACACACACACACAGACGCGCAAAAACAATGCCAACATTTTTTATGGAGGTAACAAATAGTTTGATGCTAATGATAAAAAAAATAATGACTACTTGTAAATATGCTGCGATATGGATAAAATAAGCGTTTTGTGCGTATCTTTGAGACTCTTTGATACATTATTTTCACCACAAAATGGACTGTAGGGCTCATTTCTGTTTTCGTACCTTCCAGGATCCACGTGAGAAGACAAGGTCACCACAGCTGGTACTGGTCCCAGAACAGCTACAGCAGGTCTAACATCACCTACGCTACCGTACGGTCATTGCCATTTCAAACGGTCGATATCATATAGTTGAACGACAAAAAGTATTTTGGAATTAATTAATGCTCCGTCAATAACGTGATGTTTTGTGGTGTAGAGAATTAGGATTTTAGGAGTGGGCTTTTGACCCGTGTTTAATTAATGCTTGTGTGCTGTTTTGTTTTCACTTGTATTTTACTATTTGAACGATATTGTCGTCTGCAAATTGAATTATGCTTTTTATAAAGTGTTCTCAATTTAAAAATAAAGATGACACGTAGTATCATGCTTATTTTTCTGTACTTACTTTGACGAGTTTTATTTCTCAGCATTTTTTGATTAATGTCGAAATCTACCAAAATTCCGTGCAACCTCGGTTGCGTGATGTATGTAAAACCGACAATGATTAATACACCAGATAAAATAACCGTTGTCAATATATAATTACGTGGCTCGTACTATCAGGAACAATACACTCCAGTTATCCGACTTTTATATGTGCTAACGGTATGTGTTTCAATGTTGTTATGAGGAGCCATACGCTTTCATAAAAGCCAGTAGAAGTTGCATTTATCAAATGATAGTTGAGACTTGCGCTCAGCCAAGTGTGGCAAAATGTGCAATAAAGGACGTCATTCATTCAATGAAAAGGGTGCGTCTAAGTCGTGATTTTACTGTTTTGTTTTTAGAGTAGAATATATCTTTGCAATGGTGTTGATTTTATACGTTTACTTTTCAGTTGAATTTCCACATTACTGTTCTCCAAATCACTGTCTAAACAGATATTCGGGAGCGAAATTAGAATGGCTTCCGGGTCCCTTCATGATTAAACAATATCTTAGCAAGAATATCTATTGGGATTGTCGTTACTATATATGTTTATATACACAACCAATACATCTATCACAGGTAAAATGTGTATGTATATCGGCCGTTCCAAGAAAGAGTACCCACCTGTTAACAGATTGGCTATGTCGAGTGTGATAGTATGACAGGCTTGGCGACTTGAATCACTGCCAAAGACTTTTCTTTCGGACGTTTTACTTGGTGAAACGCACGTACACCAACATTCCTCACGACCCCCTCCCTACACGAAGAATAGCACAGGGCGATGCCATTTTAAAGTCAACAGGGGGTGGCCAGGGACAGTGAATCATGTAAATATTGGCGATCCGGGTGGGGTATATACAGTACACATACGTACAAAATATATTTACCTCCGCCAGGAGGTTATGTTACAGATACAGATTTTTTTACGTACTGCTCCAGTTTTTACGGCCCTTGGTGGCAAATGTGCAAATGTTGCAAATTGCTTGTGCACATAAGGCAGAATAGCTGAAGTGGGTTGGTGGGCGTCACTTCGATGTCAATGAAAGGTGATGTACGGTGCTTTTCCCAAGGGCACAACGTCGGGGCATGGAGAGTATCGAACCCGGGACCTCTTGGTTCCGATTCCAACGCCCTAACGGTTGCACAACCACGTTGCGTAATGGTTAGAGCGTTTGGCCCAGAAACTAGCGGTTCTGGGTTCGAATCCCACATTACACGACGTTGTGCCCTTGGGAAATGCACGTTTAAGTTCAATGTTAAAACACACTTTTTTTCACTTCACTCAGGTTGAAACGAGTACAATATATATAGGGTCCAATTTGGACCCTCTATGGCTGGCTAACTCCTCTTGGCCAGTTACATTTTTTTAGGCCGATTTGTACTCTTTATCCAGGTTGCAAAGGAGCCTGGTGAAGACATAAAAACATAGAGAATGCCAACTCCCTAACATGACTCGAGCTCCCTGACCCCTTCTCTCCATTACAAAAACTCCCCCGGCGGCAAACTCGTCAATCCGCGGCATAAGTGCGTACAAGGACATTATAATTATGTGTATAACGTCCTTGAAGCGTCGCTCACCAAAAAAAAAATATGTCGCCCCCCAACAAGTCTGCGAAGAAGGCTATACGGGCCGACTTTGGAGTGTTTTGGCAACGGTTTGTAGGCACAGGTAAGTACGTCTTGTGGCGTCATCTTTACATAAGCCGCTCTCCACCAGACTCCTTCGAAGGCTAAATAAATAGTAAAAGTCTGCCTGCAGTGTGTGTGTCAGTTGGACAGACACTGCGGTCGTGCAAGTATTTATGGTGACCGGCAGTGGGTATGTTTAAACATGCGCCCAGGAACTGCAAAATGTTTTGGGTGGGTTGGGTGTTGACATAACAGTGTCAAATCAGATTAACTTAAAGGTGTTTAAAAAAATTCAATCACATAAAATACCTTTGGCTATATATTCTGAATTACTCACATTATAATAGCATAAAATGTTAGCTGCACAAGTTTCTAAGACTGCTGTACCCTAGTTCAAAATTCGATGCGCTACAGTTACTTTTGTTATGCTAATGATAGTATGACTGCAACATCCTAATATGTCAGAATTTCGGCAAGCCCTGGACTCCAACTCTTGGGAGAACAGGAACCGGAGGCACCAAAATTCCATTTGTTCTGCAAAGAAGGCTTGACGCCGAGCCGACTGTCCACAAGTGACAGGGACGAACTCTTTTACCCAGCGGGCGGGCATGGAAACCCGCGGCCGGGGTGCTCGGATTAGAGGTGAGCGGCCACAGGGCGGAGTGTCCCCGGCTAGCGTTGTCCTTCTGTACGATACGGCCGTGGCTCTAAGACCTGGCCCCAAAATCCGCTCTATTGTGCAAATGAATAAGGACTTCCAACCTGAGGAGAGCTAAAAGTTTGAGAACAACAGGATAAAATGGAAGACGGAAAAGATATGGTTAGAAGAAACGGGGCCCAAATTCCCAAGAGACCGAAAAATGTAATCTCCAAGCAGATCCCTCTCGGTGGCAAAAAGACAGTATCAAATTGGCCAGACAGTATCCATTAGCCAGAGAAGCTCCATTAGCCACCGACGGGATCTGCAGAGAGTCGCACTGTACAAGGTTATTATCACGCAATTGTTACCTAATCAAACCGCGATCTGTCCGGGTTTAGGAAGAAGGTGTGAATTATGCCCGGCGCGCGAGCGCCTGTCCGGCATCTCACAGGATGTATCGTCACAGGTCATGTACGATACCGTTAGCGGGCCAGTTTGAATTCTAGCCGCGGCAGTAAAGGAGGCGAAAGTCTGACGTGTTTTCCGTGGTACCAACTCTTGCCCGCCCGCTTCCATTTTAATGAATGATTGAATACGCCTCCCTCCCACAAAAAATACGAAGCATTGCTCTCCCCCTTTTCTCCGAAAATAAAGTGCAAATACAATCCTTGCGCTCTTCACAATTGAAACAAAAATATACTTGACATCCATCAGTGATACGCTAACATATGTCAATAGATAATGCTTCTTTATTCATCGGCAAATTTCGCAGTCTAACGTTACAAAAATTATGCCATGTGGTGAAAATATCCGATGCATCATTGAACAGTATATTTTCTCCTCCTTGCAAACAGTAAATAATCAAGTACCTAACCTATCTGTCCACTATCCTGGCTTCGAGGCCGTTAAATGGACTATCCAGCACAGAGGAAATTCACATGGCAAATCGGAAAGGAAACTAACTTTGTGGAATAAAAACAACGTTTGCAAAGTTTTAAGCGGGGACAACAAAATGGCTAGAACGCACCGCATCCAAACACAACGGTAGGATAGTAATGATCGCCAGAAACACCAAAATATATGAATATATGTAAATGTAAAAAAACTAATACTTCATTATGTGTTGAAAATCAAATCTGTATTTATTTTGTTGATCTCGAACGTTTATTCGGTAATTCTGTACGTAATCATGTTAACTCTGCTACGTTGTAGTGCTATCGCTGTCAGCTGGTGGTATGCTAATAAGGCATGTGCGGTTGATTGCACGGGCCCGAATTGCACTGCAGCGCGCTGGGCGGCCTCGTAAAAGGATTTCCGCTACCAGTTCACAGATTGCGGGAAATAGGGGCACGGGGAGGGACTTTGACACGTTTTTCAAAGAACTACTCCTCCCCTTGTCCTCTGTGGCTGCGACTTTCGGCAGAGGTTGGTGGGGATTAGGACAAAAAAAAACGGCCATATATAAAAAGGTAACGATCATTCCCCACAACCTCTGCTTGGAGAATACGAAAAATGACCGGGGCCCGGGCATTTATACTCTTCATGAGGTCATGTTCACTATGCTAATCACAAGTTGCGAATTAGGGTAGACCATTCCACAAGACGAGGCGTGTTTTTGTTGATTTAACATTTTGATAAAGACCTACCTCAATTCTACCTAAGTATATCGACATTCATATATATAGTCTAGGGTATAACAGCTTTAACTTTTTACGATGTGCAACTGCGACGGGGGTCGACACCGTTTACCAGATACATTTGACCCAGTGTTGACGTGACACTTCAGAGAAGTCTACTGATGAGGAATGCCAGAGTGACTGTTTGAAAGCTCTTGGTGACAGCATGTTTGTTTTGTTTTGTGTCGTGTGTTGGAAACTACGTCATAGTTACTACCTAACTGACCAAATATTTGGCTTGCGCTATTTCCTGATCAGGACCAGTCAGGAGTGTTGGAAGGACTTCGGGTAACGCACATGAAGGTAAGATAATTACGAGTAAAAGTAATGCTATTTATGAGTTTGTGGGGGGGGGGGTGACAGAATGAAGTTATCTTATCAGGGCAGCCTGAAAGCTATCCTAGTGTCCAGTCAGTTTTTTGAACGACGGGATCGGGAGTTCACCACGTCGTGGGGCTAATCAACTAGCGTACAAACTATTTACTCTGGGGACCAGGCTGGGTGTCGGGCCGTATAGCCAGGGCTTTTCGGAGCCTCCAAAGCAGTACACCGACCTTGGTCTATTACCGCTGCGTTGGGCGGCCTTTTACCGATCTGGTGTCTCCTACCTTGGCTCAACTCCCCACGTAGCGGTAGTCTGGCTCTACTACCAAAGCCCGACAGGCGTAACACTAGGGGGAGGGCGAAAGTATTAGAGTCCCAAAGAGCAACTGTAACCTTCAACATACAATCTCGTTACCCTTACATTGGCCAGTTTCTGACTCGGAGCCCCCATCGTTTACATATACTTATATTTGCGAAGCATTTTGAATTGATATTGTAGATCTAGCCTTTGCTTTCCTCATCCTAATTTTGTATTCCACTTTAAGGTCGAGTCGTGTGTTGCACATATTGTTTTATTAACATGTAAGGATTTTATTGACATGTAAGGTAAGTTCATTCAGTGACAGAGTATACGTTGATCTGCTATGTTAGGCCACACCAAGTAAATTTTATGGATGACGTCCTTTGAAGACCCTAAATCTAATGCGAGAGGGTGAAAAAAAACAAGAAGGGACCCTAAAAAACAAGATGCCTAAGGTTAGAAAATTATACTAAGAGACGACAAACGTTAGGACACAAATTGAATGAGGTGACACAGTATAACAAGCAAGAAGTCTTTTATTCATCATCGAAACAGCAATAAATCAGGTGGAACAGCAGTTGTCGTCCTGTCCTGTTTTCGCGTTACAGGTTTCACGTCAATCTGACGATTTGCACTGTCGTGACTCTTTGGTCATAGTTACAGGAAGCGGAATTTCTTTTTTTTTTCTAGGAACAGGCCAAAATCAATGCGCGCGCGGACGTCATCCATAAAATTTACTTGGTGTGGCCTTACAGAACATTTGAGGTACCGTAGTTATTTTCTCTATAAAGCTCAAAAGTGGTATTTACCAATGGTAGTAAATGTCGGTTAATATTTAAGCGTTAGACTTTACAATGGCAGTAAATAACTCAACCTCAGCACTTTAATAATATCATTCAGTACTGAAGAAATTGTATCCGAACCACTCATAATTTAAGGAGTATGGATCATAATAAGCCTGCTCAAGAACTATTACCACTATTCCTTTTATAATATGTACCTGGTGGTAACATTCAATATTGTAAACCCAGTATACAGGTGCAGGCAGACATCATAAATAACATGCACAGACCCAATTTTACCTGCAATAACCTGCATATGCGGGTGGCGGGTGGTATTTGATACTTACACATGCGGGCTCTTGAACATAATGGTGGCTCCTATAAGTGTGACCGAAGACATAATACTCCAAGCAGAAGAGGCCTACTTTGGCGGTGACTAAACTCTAAACATCACGATCGTGTTTTCAGGGCGCGTGTTAAGAAGGCTAAAGATGAAGGGCAGCTCTGTTGCAGCCTTTCTCCTCTTCTGTGCCATGATCTGTTGTCCTACACATGGAGGTAAGCGCCATGGGATAACGACCGAGGGAGGTCACGGTAGAAGGTCTTTCCTAATTAACATGATTTATTACGAAACAGGTTGTATACTTTTGCCCCTCCCCCACTTCCAACGAGGGAGTGTTGTTTGTGCTATGTGTTTTTTATTTAGTATTTGTTATTTGTATTTAGTATGTGTTTGTGTGTTTAGTATGTTTTGTGTCTGATGTGTGTGTGTGTGTGTGTGTGTGTGTGTGTGTGTGTGTGTGTGTGTGTGTGTGTGTGTGTGTGTGTGTGTGTGTGTGTGTGTTTTGTACGCGTGTATGTGTATATATGTGTGTGTTACTGTATGTGCCTATGGTTGTTTAAGCACTGCAGTTTATTTATATTCACTGCTCAAAAATCGGAATATCCGGACGTTTCCGGACCTGTACATGTCCCGTGAAACTTGGCGTGCCCGGGTGTGTCCGGGTGTGTGCAGGAAATGTCGGCCACGGCGTGTGCGGGTCTGTGATTCCTCCGGACACGCCCGGACACCTGGTAATTAGTCGTGTGTACGGGAATATACGGGCCTGCACACGTCACACGTCGCAAGTACTGCCAAACAATAAGGGGTCACCATACATGTAGATCGTTTCGCAAATGCGTAAATTGAGAGGTGCACATGTGTTTTCAAAGCCGGTAAGAAGAACGGGCAAAATGCTGGTTAGAAAACAATATTATTTTCACTCCCGAAATCTACCTAAACATGAGTTCGTTCCATGAACCGAATTACTACCTAAAAACGTTGTAGGTAACAGGCAACGCAACACAAAGACAAGACATCTAGATTGGATGGTAGAGGAAATCAGCGTTACATTAAAAGTTGGTGAATAGAATAAATGTTGTTTGGGGGCCGATGTCTGTTATAAACTCGCCCTCGCCAGAGTCTGGTTGACTTTTGGGCCACGCCAGGCTTATATAAACTCTGCTAAAGAATCTAGAATAATATATAAAGCTTGGTATGAACAAGGATTTTATATGAACATGGAGCTTCAACTAGGTTATGATATAACGTCCTTGGTATGAATGGGGTCTAAGTGTATCCCTGTATATATTTGTAACTATAACCCTTGCTATGAACAATGAGTAGATTTCTTTGTGTGGTCCATCGTCTCCCCGCATATATTAACGCCTCATTATACCGGCACCATATTGAATCTACAGTGGGCAAAAACAACAACACAATTACTGATCAGAATTTTACCAAACTAGTCTATTGGGAACCTTCGACCTTGACATATTTCACCTTTGGAAACATGGTCGTTTTCTTTGGTAATGAGAGGGACCGCTCTGATGTTTTTTCAAATATCAGCCCACTTTAGTGTAAAAATAATTTTTTGGAAGAGGCAAAAGATGCATAGTTTACTTGTACATTGTTGTAAGATGTGTATTGTGGTGTCATGGTCAGAGACGAGACGGCGCCTATGTCTTATTTACTTTGTTTGTTTGTTTTTATATAAGAGAGGTTTAACTTCCTTGGTTATATTTAATTTTTATACTTTAAGAACACGAAGTTGAAAACATTACACGGGTAAACTGCAAATTATGTGTTGATGATAACATTCCAGACTATTTTATAGCCTATGTTTTTTTATTAGTGTGCGTGCAACTTTTACATAATAGACAAGCAGGACATTTCACAACTCTTTGTATATCATTATTCCTGCGGTGACCTGTAAACCAGACCAGCCAATTGCATGCATTTCTCTTTGTTGGGGTTTGAAAAGAGGCC
>NW_017803990.1:79787-101284 GCF_001625305.1 Branchiostoma belcheri
TTCCGTTACATGCCTGGTTGTGGAGCGTGCATTGTACAACTATCCTGGACACAAGCAACACGCTAGGAACTTAGTGAGAGCATGGAGGTAGAAAAGGGTCCATGGTGAGAGATTGTGTCATATCTCATCATCAACACAGGAATATCGGTATTGCGCCTTTCTACGTAAATTGGAGCAGTTTTCAAGACAAGAACGCCGTGGGACACTGGCAAGACGAACTGGGACAAGACTACTCTCCAAGCTGAGGTTGATTGGGAAGGATGTGACGTCATAGTATGCCTCGTTCTTTGAAAAGCCGGTAGCCAGGATCCTGGGAACCAGGCTGCGGGCATAGGCGAGTGATAGTCCGCGTGCAAGAGAGTATTAGACCGGACCAGAGGACCGATGTACACCCCTCCGGACTATACGCTGTGTCCCGACTCAAGGCTGTGCTGTGGCACAAGATGTTCGGCCCGTGGGTCACCGCCTCAGCGAGGCTTGTTGCACATCGCGGAATAAAGAGCTTGGGACGGCTTCTAACGACTGGTGCCCAGACGAGACTAATATTTGCTCCCGTGACTAGCTGCGTCAAGGCAAGACACAGAAGAACGAGACGTACAGTTTGTTTCAGCTGAGCTGAAAGACCGGCCGAAGTACACTGGAAATATTGGAGGCACACAAAACACAAACAAAAAGTCACAAAGCCCAAGCACCATGTACAATTAATAAAGAAAACAAAATTATGCAAACAAGAAGGGGGGATAAACGGCTATGATGCTACTTTACATTAGAAAAGGCATATTGGAGGGGGGGGGACGTGTGCGGGTGTGTACGACCCGTACACGAGCTGATAATGAGGAAGATAATTAGGTGAAAATTACCGCTAATTTATGCATATTTCATACACACACTCAGAGGTACGTGTCACGTATCCAGGTGTGTGCAGAGATTTACGGGTGGCGTGTACAGACGTGTACAGGCCCGTACACGGCCCGGACACCTGAGTGGTTCATATCCGGGCCGTGTGCGGGCCCGCACACGCCAAGTGTACGGGTCGCGCACACCTGGAAATGTCCGTATATTTGGAATTTCCGGGCGTGTGTACAGGAGTATACGACCCAGATACGTCGGTTTTCGTCTAGTGATTCTGTCAGGGGCAAATCTGCTGTTCTGATTGCCTTGTTGTAACAAGTAAACTTATATTTCGATCGGCAAAATGTTACTCTCCAAGCAGAGGTTGTAAGGGAATGATCGTTACATTTTTATATATGGCCGGGTTTTGTTTGTCCTGACCTTCTCTGGCTAATGGATACTGCCTGGCCAATTTGATACTGTCTTTTTGCCACCGAGAGGGATCTGCTTGGAGATTAGTAAAAAGTAATCAATATTGTCTTTGAACGCGGACATCCTAAGCAATAGTGCCACATATCCTTTTAAAGTTGCAAAACACAGCACTAGTATTTATGGGCGAACCCCATAGTCCGGGCACAAAGTAGTGCGGCGCAGTCCTTGATAAAGCTGCCGAGAGGTAGGTGGAGGGTAGCGAGGTAAAAACTGCGCTGAATTGTAGAGGAATGCATCGGGTTTGAGACCGTATAATAATTTGAATTAGGTTGTTTGTTCGGCCGGGGGCAATTGGCGCCTGGATCCGGTTACGACCTAGTACATGTACTGTGCGTCGGCTGCAGTTCACCTGGCCCCCGCTAAGCGTCATTTTAAAGTGTCTCTGTGGGAAAACGAGCCGGAAATCTTAAGCTGATTTTCACACTTCAGCTGAGGAAGATGACAAACGGTCACCGAAACGTCGACTGAATAAAAGACTCGTGTAAAAAGAGTCTCTTTACTAAATGACTTACCAACGTGATGAAACTATTCACCGTACGTTTTTTGCGACGAATCTTACTCTATGGACTCCATAATGTTTTACATAAACTGACCCCATAATGTTTTACATAAATTTAGTTTTTATGGCTTCACCACTATGTGGTGAAGTCATGTTGTTTTTCCTAATGTTTCTTCTTATTATTATTTTTCTCCTTCTTTTCCTGCCATTTCTTTAAATTGATTTGACTCATTCAGTTTTGGGCAAAATAACATAAAATTTGGTATGAAGGTAGAGTAGCCAAATACCCCCAGGCGTTTGTTTCATTTTTACGATACAGGCATTTAAAATTGTTTTATTTGTGTTTTTTTTGCCATTTTTTTAAAAAATCTGTACATTTAGGGTCCTGGAGACCTGGTATTACACTAAAATCATCTGAAATTTGGTCTAGGTATGCTTTATATATCTACCAACAACAATCTTTTCCGTGGCAACACCTGTTTATTGAGCTTGAATTACTAACAAAAACCGCTTCGAGATAGAGGATATTATGTGCACTGAATGGTAAACATGGCGGGAGACGCAAAATCAGCCTTCGGAGGCGGTAACTTTCAACCACCTGTTACTCAAGAAGGAAATACCGCCCACAACCCAAACTTGGCATAATGCATAGAAGAAAACTTTTTCTAACCAAAGACAATATTAATTAGGATTTTGATTAATTAACGGTGCACACACCAATTCTTCCGCGACAGGGGTCCGAGGAAGTGCGCGGAAAAAAAGTGACGAAGGGGTTCCGGCGGTTCATTTCTCATAATCTGCTGTAAAACGGTATTAACTACTAACATGGCTGGAAAGTGTAAGAAGTGGCGTGTTTTGGGTGAAAATTGATTTCGGGCCCGAGGCTTACTTCCGGGTGTCCTTCCGCCTTCAGCGCGGTGCTTCGGTTTGACCTAGATATGCGTTTTATGCGTTCTGGGGGTGTTGTCGCTATGCCTAGCGCGACGGGCTATTGTGATAATCTCAGTGTTAGAATTTTCTTTATACTTTTCTTATAAATACATAAGGGTTTTCTCTTTCCGACCATATAAGTCATTTCAGTGGCTAAATTCTGGGTGATGGGTCTAATTCCACGTGAAAATGGCCAATTTTTGGCATCATTTTTAATCGAAAATTCTTTTTCTCCCTAAAATTTACAATAATGTGAGTGGTGAAAGAAATTGAGACTCTGTTGTTCTCGTAGCTAGAGCGATATCCTTCATTTGCAAACACAGTGTTTTCGCCCAAGAGGTATTTCCTGAAAGAGACGGTCGCTAGAGTTGAGGGTATGCAGAATCGAATTGAGACCAAAAATAAACTGGGGTGTGCCCCCTTATAACAATGACTCATCAGTAAGGAATGCAGAGAGAGAAGCTTTCAAGATGGTAGGGCAGTTGTAATCTTCTTGCTGATCGGGTGCTGGACTAATTGGATTAATACATTGAACACCTGCTGGTAGGGCAGTTGGAATCTTGTTGCTGATTGGGTGCTGGACTAATTGGATTAATACTAGTACATTGAATACCTGCTCCGGCTATAGCATATTGACAGCTGAACTGCATTTAATTGATTTTAGTACGTTTGTCACACTTTCTTCCAATGTGGGGCGTAAACTTTTTTTTTAATCTTGAAAATCAACAGTTTGTATCAGGCATATAAGTCATTACCAATAATGTATAGGATGTTAGCTACTACATGTAGTGTCCAACGGTATCCAACTGTTGTGTTTTTAGTTATACATGTATATCACTTCATATCATATTAATATAGATGAAAAACAATATTTTTTTGTGTTTCTCACTCTACGCCTGCCACTTCATTGAACGTATTCAACTTTGGGAACCAAATGACCTGATGACCTCTGTAATCTCCAATACATGGTGGCATGGGTATTTTCGAGCAGATACAAAGTGGCTTGGCCCCCAAGCAGATATAGGGTGGCATGGATCCTGTCAATCTACATGTTCCAACAGCAAAACGCATTGGAATATTCCATTGCTGCATGGGGGTATAGACATTTCACATTTTGAACAGGGGTGACTTCAGAACAATCCATTTGTGTGGGAGGGGGATTTTTGGTATGGGGAATGTGGTGAAGCCATGCTATGTTTGCTCCTGAGCAAATGTCGGCCTTTCTATTTTTTTACTCTTTTTTTATGATTTTTATATATGCATAGGTTTATTAGTCTATTAGGGACAATTTGACATGATAAGGTGTAAACAAATTATGCTAATAATTATAATGTATGCAACTCACACAAGGTGACTACAGACAGCCAGGTCGATGACCTTTGACCCAAGTCCATGGGCAACCAGGTGTAGGATCACAGTTTGTTGTAAATTTTCTAATTCAACATGTTAAAGGTTATTGTGTAGCAATGTGTTAAGTAGACCAATGGTAGCAGAAAACTCAAGTAAACATATTACCTGGAAGAAATATTGACGACAACAATGTATTCACAAGTGTTAAAAATTCTTGGGCCAGTTTTGACCCCACGGAACCACGCATAAACTATCTAGGATGGCTTATAATTAATCAACAATGTTCCAATCTCATTAAAAACGTATTTTTATAAGACATGTATATACAAGCTATCTCAAAGAATGAATTTTGTGTTCGACAAGAAAAATCAAAATGACACATTTTGGCCCCATACGGTTGTTTTAAGGGTTCTTGAAAAAGAAGTACAAAAGGTCCACTGCAGTGACGTAGGCCCATTTTTGAACTTGACGTTCATCTCCCCAACGGTACCTACCACACACCTTCATAGCCAAACCGAATGCATAACCTTCTGGCGAAGGTAATGATACTTGGCTGATGATTTTTTACAGAGACCAAATGCGTGCATTATCTAACCGGTGTAAGGGGGTATGTGAGCAGTGCAACGGACGCGACGTCTGACTATTGTGAGTGGGACATCAAGACTGACCAAAGCAAGTTAATACTGGTAAGTCTTTCGACAAGGCCTTGCCTTTACTAGAAATTATGTGAACGTGTTCAAATACAGGACCGTGACGTGTATCATGTGTTCTATACAGATAAACTTGATCGCCTGTCACACATAGCTCCACTAGTGAACTATGCTTAGAAGTGGGTTGGGAGTTGGCTGGTGTCAGGCCAGGTCGGCTTCTGTTCGGTTGCACCAGACGAATATTTCAAAATGTTTTTAAAAATATTCTGGTGTTGGTTGGTGGATTGCAAGTTTTCCGGAGCAGGTCCGGGCGTGGTTTGCAGTCAAAATTGACTCTAATTCAACTCAAATTCAATTCAAGTCAAATAAAAAGGTAGGTGTGGTCTAAATCCGGTCAGGCTGCTCCCGAACGTTAGCCAACATTGGTCATCTGGTGTTCGAGAGAAGGTTCTGAATGTGTGTGTCAGGGACAGCTTTAGTCGTGTTTACATGTAGTGGTGTTATTACCTTCGCCAAGAAGGTTATGTTTTTAGTAGCGTTTGTCTGTGTGTGTGTGTGTGTGTGTGTGTGTTGTGTGTGTGTGTGTGTGGTTTAGCAAGATAACTCTAGAAGCAGTGGATGGATTGGAATGAAACTTGGTAGGTGGGTAGGACTTCATGAGACCTAGAAATGATTAGATTTTGGGCCCCCTGGCGGCTTTCCTAGGTACTGCAGCTGAACTTCCGGTTTTGATATCTCATGTTCTGGACATGCTAGGGTCACGAATTTTGGTTGGTAGATAGCTCTTGGGGTAGGAAAGAAGTGACATAAGTTTGGGTCCCCTAGCACCTTGTTATGGAACTGCAGGAGCATTTGTTGAAAAAAATTTAGAAGGGCGATAACTCAAGAACCGGTTGACGTTATTGTCGTGATTTTTGGTGTGTAGGTAGTTGAAGTGATGCTTGACATAATTAAATGGCAATTATGCAAATCAGGACTTAATTTGCATAATTAATGAGGAAATTCTATAAATCTGCTTTGTTCGATAATAGAACTATGAAACACTTGTGACATCTACTTGAGAACAAGAAAAACATCTGAGGATATACATTACGTAAATGAGGACCTAATTTGCATAATTAATGGCAAATTCTTATAATTCCATAGTTGTAACTGCTGCACCCCGAATTTCATACTTGCCACATTTGGAAGTTAACTGAAGGTGAACAGCAATAAACATAACTTATTCAAATCATGACCTCATTTGCATAATTTATGAGGAAGTGCTATAATAGCCTTTTTGTTAAGATAAGGCTGGCATTGGGTGGAGAATATGATCAACTGATATAATCCATGCAAATGAGGCTCTTATTTACAAAATCAATGATTAAAATTGTATAATTTGTCACATCATTTGGCGAAGGTATGAGATCGTGGAACTCTTGTATTACGTCTTTGGAGCACGGTCCATTGCCTGAAAGCATAGCAGTTCCCGACTGGAACTTAATTCCTTTGCACTTTTGCTATAGACGTCTTTTGCAGAAAGCTTTTTACAAGAACGTGTCGTTTCATAAGTTTTTACTTCTCTTTCGATACATAGTTCATTCGTTTTACAATAGAGGTGCGGCTATGACCAATTGATCAAGATGGGCTAAATGTTTTTCACATTCACATAATAGACTTTCTGTTCTAGATCAATTTTGATGCCGGGAAGTGGCGCCGAGGTTCTCACAACTGTTCCGCTACCATTGTGACATTCCATGATGGAAGTTCAGCAAACAGCAACATCATCGACACATTCTGTGGAGATTCAACGAGTCGAAGTAAGTTTTATCAAGAGAAAACATTTGATACAAAAAAAATTGATAGTACAAAGACTAAGTGAAGGAGGACTCATTTTATACACAACGTGTATCCTCGCAACTACTTATACATTATGGAAATGTTTGGCAAGACACTCATACTTATGAATGATTTAATCACCACATCCCCACATTAACATAATATATGCATATTGATGTTAACCTTTGGCTAACTTAAACATGTCATAAGTATGAAATGAGTGAAATTATTTAGCATTAAGGAATTAAAAAAAAACAATTAGGTATTCATTTGCATAATTTGTATCTGTTAATGTCCCACTTGCCATAGGATACAAACCTGTTGCAAGTACGTATCAAAGTCCTATTGTGTACAACAATGTACTTTCTTGGCGACGCCTTTGGGGCGGAGGCATTTGTGCAAGTACTACGATCGCTTTGAAAGAATTTCAAAAATTGCACGAATGCATTCCCTAGGGACTTGCTTTTGAAGTAGCCTTCGGCCATGTGGTTTTTGGATCAAGCAGGTAACTTACACTGGGTGCCCTCGTGCCACCCATCCAGCTGCCTGGCATGATTAATTACTGGTCATCAGTCTTCTCCCCACACCATGGACAGAGAGCACAGCTGTCTTTGGCCAAAGACCACTTGATCAGGAATCTGACATTCCATCCCCAAGAACATTTAGGCCGATGGGGTGGGTTTATTCCAACAGATCACACAGAGAAAAGAAATTATCCGTCCTTTTGGGGACCCACAAAAGGTCAAACAAGTCCTAGGAGTAACAACTTCAGATCAGACGTAAAATACAGTCTCTGGTGGAGGATAGAGTGAAGTGGAGTGGAGGGTGGTTTTGAGTTTGGTTCGAGTGGGAACTCGACCAAAGTAAAGCAAGTAAGTATGTCATCATAAAATCTATGTGATAGCTGGGAAAGAACGGCTGATTCCTCCTATACAAATGTACGTGTATTTGGTATATTGCCCCACACCTCCTCCACCCATCCTGTACATTCCGCTCCATACATGTCTTTAGGGATAGGGAAATCTGTTTTTCTTATAATTGTAATGTAGATTGCTAGCTCCACCACATGAAATAATATATATCTTTCAGTCGTCGCCTTGGCAATGTTTTTTATTGCCTCAGCCTTGTTAATTTCCTCATTAATATGGAAATCAAGCCTTATTTTAACATAATTTACATTCCAATGAGCACATCGTTGTCTAAGCTACAAACCTGCTGAAAATCAAGAAAAGTCGTTCCTTTGTTGATTTATCCGCCCTAAAAGATTTCTCCAGAAACTCCCATGTAGTTCCAGAACAAGTGGCTAGGGGGCCAAACCAACACTACTTGTTTCTGACGTGACAAACTAACAGCCTTAAAAAAAAAAACACCATAGCATGCGTGTCCAGGACAAAAGATACAAAACATGGAAGTTCTGCTGCAGTACCAAGGTCAGTCGCCAGTTGTCGTTTCTTTCTTGATATTTCCAATTTCAAACATTTCGCTGGAAACTCCCCTGCAGTTCTAAAACAAGCTGCTAGGGTGATCAAACCCATTCCACTTGTTCCTAACAGGAACGCTATCAAAAATGTCACAAAAATTCAAGACCGTACCATGTCCAGGACAAAGGATACAAAATCTGGAATTTCTGCTGCAGCACCAAGGTCAGCCAACAGGAGGCCCAGATTTGAGTCTGACCTTTGCCATCCTAAGAACTACCAACATACCAAATACCATTACAATCCATAAAGGCGTTTTGATGGGTTATGCTGACCACAAGTATGCGGAAACACACACACACACACAAACACACACACACACACACACACACACACACACACAGAGGCAGGCCGAAAAAATACCTACATTTTTATGTAGGCAATCATATTATATTATTCTTTTTATCTACCAGGCAAAGATATTGCAGATATATCCACGGCTAGTACCGGCAATCAGCTACGAGTTGTTTTCAACCACAATCATCTAGCTCAAAACAGGACTGAGTTCAATCTGACATTCACCACGAGAGAAATAGGTGAGCTATTCTCCAGAATATTCTCCAGAATATCTCAAGGAAAGAGCTGCTACCTACATAACGTTCAAGTATGGGATGAGTTAAATACGTATGGGATGAGTTCCATGCATAGCCGTGATTTTAATGCATTGAAGTCTCAGGTAGAGGTTTAAGTAATACATCACGACTGTCATATTTATGAAATGGCCATATTTTTTACCATGTTTATTCTGAAAAAAGTCCGTACGACTAATAACGCCCCTAGGCTAGGAATACTATTTTTACATGATTGCCTGCCGTTAGCGACGTAGGCTGTCGTACAATTTTCAAGCCGTAGAATTTTCACTTGCGGCAGGCTGTTACAAGAATGCTGCACGGCGATACCAAGAATGCTCTCAGCTAGTTTGTTATCGTATGATGATCGTACGACGAATCTTGCCGGGCCCTGATACATACCGAGTTGTCATGTCATACGTATGGGAAATGGTCAGCAGAGCTTGGGGTATTCAAGCTTCTGCCACACATTCAGAACCTTTCCCCGAACACCAGCCGACCAAGGTTGTCTGAAGCCCCTGTCACACATTCAGAACTTCCCCCGAACATCAGCCTACCAATTAAGATTGACCTAAGTTTGGGAGCACTAGCAGTATGGCCAGATTTAGACCATGCCTACATTTTTATGCGGATCCAATCAAATTTGAGCTAAATATAAGTCAAATTTGACTACCAACAACGCCATACCTACTAACAAACTCCAGCCAATTACCAGCCAATTACCAGCCAACCATGACCGAACCTTCTGTCCACACCAGACTTCTGAAACATCAGCTGGTGGATCCGAACAGTAGCCGACCTGGCCAAACATCAGCCAATATTGCTCCCGACCTACTCCTAACCACGGTTGTGGGGAGTTTGGTCGTGTTCGGGAGGTAATATACGTCTATGTGACAGGGACTTGAGTGAGGCCTGGAAAAATAGATTTCAGAAAAACAACAAACAAACAAAAACATCAAATTATTTTAATGTTTTTTTTTAAATTGTATAAACTTAATATGTGGATTCTCTTCTTTAGGGAAAGAGCCAGTGTTCGACGAAAGAACCTTCGTCCAGCAAACAGCAAGAAAATTCAACAGGCATACAGCTACGGTAATGATACATGAAAATACAACATAGGAATTTCATATATGGAGTCACAGATAAAAAATAAGGCTTCTGTTGATGAATTGGGCTGCTAACATGCACTTTCGGATGAAATTCCATGTAACGTGTCAGTCCCTGTTTAGACGGAAACGCTATAACCGCAAAGTTTTAATATAATGTTTTAAAAGATTCCACCGAAGAAGGATTCTAAACGCACCAAATTACATTGAATGCGCCTCGAGCGCAAAGCAACTCGGGACGTAGTTTTGAACCGGCCTCAACGCATTCAGACTTCAGCCTGAACTCAATGTGATTCTAATATGACGTCACCGGTTTACTTTACATATTTACCGGGTAATGGATTAGTCTCTGGGCCCTGCTTGCTGTCTGGTGGAGACTAGTTATGGATTACGGGGTGATATTTCTTTATTTATATACAATATCAAAATTTAGGTGACAGTAACTTAAAGAGCAGTAATAACCAAAGAATGTGTTCGGGCACGGTTTAAAAGGAACATGTGGCACGTGGACCAGATGTGAGGAATGCGATTTACGCAAATCGCGGTTCTTGCGTTTTCGTCTGAGCAGGGCTCATGGAGCATTTCCTTCTTTTGAATCGTTCACGTTCCGCAAAGCTTACTTCGTAGCTGTGATGATACAAGAGAGAGAAATCGGAGCTCTAAGCATTGATATGTCATGTGTTTATGTTTTAAGCATACACTAGTATACTGAACAGTAAACCTACAATGGCATGACGCTTTTCCCCTTTCTTCAGGAATTTGTTCAATTGATTGCTGGCGGGTTGCTTGAACTTAAGCAAATACAAAAATATCCGTTCGGCTATAAGACGGACAACAAAACTCCATCTGGTGGATGTGAGTAGTTTAACCTTCTTTTTAGCAGACGTCAGAAATATTTGAATTCTTTGTAAACCTTAATTTTTGCTTCATCTATCATTGAATGAGCCGGAGTTCCGTCTGAATAAAGATTCTTTTTTTCATCCTGGATATTTGAAGTGCATTCTAGAAATTCTCTCTGCATTCCAACCATTAGTTCCCATTCTTAAGGCCGTCTCGAATGTTTTAAGCATATTTAAAACTACTGAGGTGAATTTGAAGAGGAGAAATATCTAACGGCATTCAAAGTGTATTCTAAATGTAGTATGACTGCATTGTGAATACAACAATTCAGCAGGGTTGGAAACCTTATGATTGCATTCAAGGGGAACACAAAATGGGTCTAAAATTTGGAATACACCCCGAATTTTGAAAAATGCGCTAAAAAAATAACCATGAGTATTAAAGGAATTTCCATGCAGACCACATTCGAATTCCAGCTCTTGTGTTATAAGGGTATATATTTATTTTAGGTTCCCCGAATGTTGCGTTTTTACCAATTCCGCCTAGTTCTACTTGACTCCTTGTGATTAGGAAAGTGTGTAGTGGCCGTAAGAGTGCACCGTTATATTTTCAATAACCAAACTAACGACTCTGTTCTTCAACAAAGGTGTAAAAGATATGCATTACTATTCAGATGAATTTGTTCACGTATGTCTTCTGAAATAGTTGTTTCCTTTTCGAGCAGCATGTTTCCAGTGCAAGTTACATGTGCACAACAGCGCTCGATTAATGCCATACGTGCTTCTGAAAACATGGTTCCCTTTAAAAATGTAATAGCTTGACCGTAATCGACATGTAACGCGTTATATGGCAATAAAGGTAGGATCAATTTGTAGGAATACAATATTTTAAAAGAAATTTATCGAAGATAACTGGTCCATCATTTCCTGGATCAGGTATGCTGGAGTTTTACTTAACCATTGAATATGGGCGGCTTGACTTTGAGCTTACACGAGACACCGACTTTGTCTGTACATCAATCCACGGTGGTGGTCTGGTAGAACCCTTTCTAAAGGAAGAAAGGTAAGATCATTCATTTATTCATTCCTTCCTTCCTCCCTTCCTTCCTTCCTTCCTCCCTTCCTCCCTCCCTCCCTTCCTTCCTTCCAGACACGCGCGAACGCACATACGTACACACAAACACACACACGTACTCACAAACACACGCACGCACACGCAAACAGGTACACACGCGCGCGCGCGCGTACACACAGACACGCACGCACGCACATACGCACGCACACACACACACACACACGTACACACACACGCACGCACGCACATACATACATACATACATACACGCGCGCGCACACACACACACAGACAAACAATTATTATTTCATTTTCATATGCCTATGCAGCAAATGGCCCCCTGATGACGACTGGCCGTGGATTCCCTTCTGGCATTACGTGGCATGGGAGAGAACAGAGGCACTTTTAAAAATCACCTTTCTTGACGCACAGGTAAGATGGGTGTTTCAAACCAAACACCTTTACTTATAGCTTTATCTTCCAGGATGAGAATTAAGAGCGTCAGATATAATTGGCAAGTACACGTGTGCATACGTTTACAATCACTCTTCCTCCAGTGTCTGCCCCTGCCACACATTCAGAACATTCCACCGATAAGCCAACTATATATAAACTATATATAAGTTTGGCTGAAGTTCGGGATAAATCTGACTAGCTTAAGGTCACGCCACCGAATCGTACTTAAGTTAAATTTGAGTCAAATATGACTGCCAACAACGCCCCGGCCACTGCTGACCTACTTCCGAACACCAAACAAAAACCACTCAAACATGGGTGAACATGTACATGCACATGCCGTCTACATCCGAATGTTTTATACATTTTGAAACATCCGACTGGCGCAGCCGAACAGCAGCAGACTTCACCGAACACCAGGCAACTACAGCCGAACTCACTGACAACCTCCTCCTAGTATTCTACGCAGTTCGGCCAGTGTTCGGCTATGTGTAACAGGGAGTTATCAATAATAAAATAACACATTGAAATTGGCATCTATCAAGCTTCCTTCGCAAACCTGTTCGCAGACGATGGCGGCGAAAAACTCCCTCCGTGGCAAACTCCCTCCCGGCTAAAGTCCCTCGCGGCATATTCGCGTCGCTCTCCTAAAAAAATAACGCCACCGCCGCACTAGTCTGCCAAGGGAGGCTAAACTGTTGTATCTTTGCTTTCAGGTAGGGGTGGAGAACCCCAACGAGGTGGAATGTGTCATCAAAGGACTAACTTACCGTGTTGGAGCCATAGTGACAGGTGAGAAAAAAGCCCTGACAAGGTTATAATTTCAACATTTTGCTTGCGTTGCTTACATCGCATATTCGATGGGGGCCTGCTAACATATTTCATCCGATCGTCGGGCAATCGCAAACTGAGTGCATCACTTCTTGGGACAGCAGTTTTCTTGGTATATGTTGATTAACGTTAGCATTTTCTATCTGGGAGGGTTTATTTCCTTTCATTTTGTAAAATCCTGGCTTTAAGCACGGCGGTCTGTCACTACGGTATTCTTTCCCATTGCTAGGCGCGTTCTAAAAGGTATCGGGTTACAAGACGCTATTTTGTCCGATTTTGGCCTACCAGTAAAACACTTGAAAATAAACAAAAAGGATTTAATGGTGAATTTCGTCAAATTAAAATGAAATTATTGCCTTAACATCCTTTCAATATTAGCTGTTTATGTTAAATCATTGATTTTTCAAAATTTCGCTCCAAAAGACGATTATTTTCGGGTTTCCGACCACAAGTCATGTCATGTTTTTAGGCAAACATCGTTTTAACCTGGCTACGTGTATTACCCCAGATTACCGATTTTTATATTTTTCGACGACTAGGAATAAGATCAAAATATCGTGTTTTAGGGATTTTTAATTTCTGATTTTAAGTCTAGTTTTTGTCGACATATTGGTGAAAAATGATTTGTTTTACATTTTCGCACTAAATTACCCATAATTCAAAATTGAGGCCATTTTTCAAAAATCCCTAAAACACGATTTTCGGGACAACCGTAACGGTCATTTTGAGCCGTGAATTGGGTATGTTTGACTTTCCATGCTTGCAGGTTAAAACGAGTTTTGCAGACATGTCATGTCGACCAAAAGTCTGCATTGTGTTATTCATACTGGCGTAAAGAATCATTACAGTATTCAAGGTCACCCAAGGATATGACAGTAGCTTCGCTACATGTTACATGTCCACAAAAAAATGATAGCGGACATGTATTGTCCACGAAACGGTTTGTATCTATAGAAAAGTGTTGTTTTTTATCTGTTGCACGGCACGGAGGCAGAAAGGCTTGTTTTGCCGCTTTATTGTAAATGACCGCAGGTGACCCCGAAATAGAACGCGGGTTCGATTCGAATTGCCCAGATCGAACACGATCGAACACAGTTCGGGTTCTATGGCATGTGGGAACTTTGCAACCCAGATTTTACCACCGTGAAGGCTTGTTTGAACTTCCCGGTAGGAATTGTTCCGTTTGGCTGCGGTGTTCAAGGCCATTGGTGGGGTCATGGGTCACGATGAGTTTGTTTTGGTCGGAACACACATGGTCTAACTTAAGAAATGAAGGGATTATGACCTAAGTGGACAGTTTAGGGGTCAGACAACCTTGTCCATGTGCGATTTTCATGTAGGTGATGTTTGACAGATTTAATTATTTCTCATATTTTCACCATGTATGTTAAAGGAAACTTATAATAGTGTCCTATGCCCTAAGAATAATGCGTTTCAAAAAGAAACCTATTGCCAAAACATTTGTGTACAACTTAAGTATCTGATGGATATTTTCTTTATCCAGCCTGCCCCATCGGCCGATTCGGGCGGATCTGTATGGAGCGCTGTCAGTGTTACAACGGGGCTTCGTGTCACAGCTTCAACGGCGCGTGCAAGTGCGCTCCTGGCTGGAGTGGAAGGCACTGCACCACTGGTAACGTCTAAATCATGATACTGATTTTATACCCTTCAGTTTTGCAAGAGTCTCCAGGCTCCAACGTTGCAATATGAATTAATTGGTCATGTTGACATCTTCTTTTTTTTTCATTTTTGTCAGAAAATCCAGAAGTGCGCATCAGTCCTTCAAGCAGTGAACTGACAGACCTGCGGTACGGACAGGAACTGCAGTTGACATGCACAGGCTACAAATTTCCTATCGCAAATCTGACATGGTTCTTCGATAATGACGTTTCTAATATTGAAAACCACGGGACGTCAAGGACGGAAAGTAAGACTTCTTACTGTTTTTTTAACTTCAATTCCACAGGAGATCAATACATTCATTAGGCCACAGCAAGTACTTTTTATGGATGACATCAGCGTGCCCATTAATTTTATCCTGATTTTGGAGAAAAACAACCAAAGCGAGAAGTTTTGTTGCCCTTCTGAAGGTAGCCCACATGCCAAAAATGGTCAAAGATGTCTGTTGCTTTGCCTGAACGCGACTGGCAGATAAACATGAAAAGAGGAGACAAGACAAGGCTATTATTTAATGTTTCACATCAAAACAGATTCCCTTTTGTGTCTATAGAGTCTATTTTCTATAATTCGATTTTGTCTTTTATCAGCCCATATCTTTGTGGACCAAAAAAAATAAAAACGAACGTAAATCTTATCACCTTTCGTCTTTTAATCCCCTCCATAGCTCTACACATCTAAATATCAGCTCCCTGCTACCACAGTATGAGGGTCACGTGACTTGTGAGGCCGTCAGTACCGACGGAGAGAAGTACAACGACGTGGTCGACATACGGATAGCAGGTAATGTGTGTCACGTGATAGGTTTGCGTGAAACGTCAGCAGGTACTGTGTGTCACGTATTAGGTTTGCGTGAAACGTCAGCAGGTACTGTGTGTCACGTATTAGGTTTGCGTGTAACGTCAACAGCTAATGTATGCCACGTGATAGGTTTATGTGTAACGTAGCAACTACTGTGTGTCACGTGTTAGGCTTTCGTGTAACGTCAGCAGGTACTGTGTGTCACGTATTAGGTTTGCGTGTAACGTCAGCAGGTACTGTGTGTCACGTGTTAGGTTTTCGAGTAACGTCAGCAGGTACTGTGTGTCACGTGTTAGGTTTGCGTGTAACGTCATCAGGTACTGTGTCTCACGTTTTAGGCTTTCGTGTAACGTCAGCAGGTACTGTGGGTCACGTGTTAGGTTTTCGTGTAACGTCAGCAGGTACTGTGTGTCATGCTGTGTTAGGTTTGCGTGAAACGTCAGCAGGTACTGTGTGTCATGCATGTGTTAGGTTTGTGTGAAACGTCAGCAGGTACTGTGTGTCATGTGTTAGGTTTGCGTGAAACGTCAGCAGGTACTGTGTATCACGTGTTAGGTTTGCGTGAAACGTCAGCAGGTGCTGTGTGTTATGTATTAGGTTTGCGTGAAACGTCAGCAGGTGCTGTGTGTTATGTGTTAGGTTGCGTGAAACGTCAGCAGGTGATGTGTGTTATGTGTTAGGTTTGCGTGAAACGTCAGGAGGTGCTGTGTGTTATGTATTAGGTTTGCGTGAAACGTCAGCAGGTGCTGTGTGTTATTTGTTAGGTTTGCGTGTAACGTCAGCAGGTAATGTGTGTCACGTGGTTGGTTTTCGTGTAACTTTCAGATAAAGATTAAAACTCGCGTTTCATGCTCAATATTTACAAATAGTTGAAGAATGATAAACAAGAAAAAATGAAGCAGGTAACTGAATTCATTCTCCGAATAGTCAGTAGTTTCAGATAGTATCCATTATCTCTCATCAAATTTGTATTACGGCTGTGTAAAAGTTTTAACACTGTTGTATTGCTGATTTATTACTGTTGTGTAATATTGCTGCATTGATATTGCATTTGTGCTGCTGTTATGTAACAGTTGCCATACTATTATACTATATAATAATGATATTGTTGAATAATTCTTTGATTACTGTTGTGATATTAATGCTATATTACCGATGTGTAACAGTTGTAATACTGTTACATTACCGTTGTGTTACGTATAATGTTGTATAACTGTCGTATTGTTGTTGGGTAATTGTCGTGTTACTGTTGTGTAAGTGTTGTGTTGCTGCTGTGTAATTCTTGTATTACTGTTGTGTGCTGACGAACTGATGATTTTGCTACCGGTGGAACATGCCAGGTTGCCGGGACAACCTGTACGGCGAGCGGTGTGACCAGACCTGTGACTGTACCGGCCCGGCCACGTGTAACCGCACCCTCGGCTGTGTCTGTCCCGAGGGCGTGTCTGGCGACGGCTGCCCAAGTGAGTCACTTAAACAGGCCGAACACTGCATGCATGAAAAGTAGAAATTACCAAATGATTATATATGCTATATAAGTCTGGTGATTGTTGATTTAGGCGATAAATGTTGCAAACTTATGGAATCCCTGAGTGTGTGTATTCTTTATTCCAACATTTAATACATGCACAAGGCATGGTGACGGCACGTTATATCTCCACTAATTGCAACGTAGTGGACATAAACAAAACTCATTGTTACCCGAGTTTATAGTAATAAGTGAGGACAGTCGTTTGAAGTGCCTTTTCCAACGGCTCATCATTGGTGTTATAGTAGGATTTGAATTAGAGACCTCTTGGTACCGAGCCCAGCACTACGTCCTTAAGCCACACGACTCCACTGAGTGTGTGCATTAACCACTTGTAAAATCGCACGTTTTGAGTTTTGTCCTTCCCAGAGGACATTAGCCATAAAATGTAATTAACTTAACATGGCCTAAATGGAACTATGCTGGCATACATTGATTTTCAGTATCGACTAAATCAAGTTATTCATTGAATGGCTCCAATCCTTGCAGGGTCCGAAGACGCCGACACCCAGTTTACCCTACTGGTCATCAGTTTGACCTCATCAGGCGTGGTGATGCTCCTCGTCATTGTCATTATCCTGCTCCACAGGCAAAACAACAGGCTTCGTGTGGGACCCATTGACGACCCAGAAATCTTCAAACTTGGACAGAAGATGCAGGTAGTTTTTCTACAGATTTTTCATTCGGTCAGATTTGTCCGTCTGATAAAGAAAATACTCCAAAGGCCGCAGCAAGTAACTTTTATCAATTACATCAGTCGCAAATTCAATGCGATAGGGTAAAAAGACAAGACTGGTAAAAACAAGATTCCTGTAAATTTTGAGAACATGAATATTGTTAAACACGAATTGAGGCGACAAGTATTAAATCACAACCGACAGGCCTTTTATTTATGTATTGAACAGTATTATTTATTCTTGTAGATGTGCATACATCTCATTTAACTACAAGAAACGTAGAAAGGACCTTGCTGTATCGTCATGGGTTCTCTTTTACGGCGGACCACCTTAGAGTTGTAAGTGTCAACACTTGCAAGCAATTGTGCCTCAGGTTTGCCGGATCCCTGATGGTCTCTGAACCGGTGAACGATTACGACTATTTGCCGACTCTCGACAATTTGACCACCGTCGGAGGGCAACAAAATTTATTTTTGTTTGTCCTGAAATCAGGTGAAATCAATTCGCGCGCACATTACTTGCTGTGGCCTAACTAAAGGTTTAATAGCTCACCACCATGTGTTATGACGTTTCTTTTCAGTTGGTCAAAATGTAGATGTTATAAGTAGAGGATCTTGAAAAGGTTGGCGTGGTGGTCCGGAAAGAGAGAGATGGAACTTGGAAGCCTTTAAAGACTGAGGTCGCTCAAATGCTAGCCTGGTTACCAAACCTATTTTAGCTCCCAAGTCCTACATCCTCTCCGCAAATAGGAGTCGAGAGCTAAAGTAGGTTTGGTAAAAATGCCACTGGTGTTGATAAGGCCATGTTGATTTGATTATATGGATGACATCCTCCGGGAGCCCTAAAAATGATGCGCGCGTGCGAATAAAAAAAAGTTTTGGCAAAAAAAAAGTTGTTTTCATTATGAAATCTACGTGGTCATGAGGGTTGAACAAATGGGACAGAATATGGTTTGGCGAATAATCTAATCTTCAAGTTCATTTCCTTACAATTTCGTCTTTTTTCGTTTGATTTTGGCATTCTACGACATTGGTAAAGTTTTTACTTATTTTTTTTTGTAACTTACGGTATATTTTTGCTCATTTTGCAACTGGTTTGTACGATTTACAATATGGTTGAAAACTTTTTTTTTTTGGAAACGGCCGAAAATTCATGCGCGCGCGGATGTCATCCATATAATCAAATCAACATGGCCTAATCACTAAGACTAAACTGTCGAGGTGATTATGAGAGCTCTCCTACAAGTACAGAAACACGCTTCCAAAACGTTGAATTTCAAACTTTTACCAGGCTGTGATGCCACGGGAGCGAGGCCCCTCGTCAAGCAGTATCGACATGGATATGTTGAAGGAGAAGGAGATAGACAGAGCCAGGCTGCAGATCGGACAACTCCTGGGAGAGGGCGCTTTTGGGCATGTTGTCAAGGCAACGCTGGAACAACCTGAGGATGGTAATGTCGTGGTAGCTGTCAAGAAACTGAAAGGTACGGACACACAGACGGGCACATACACGGACACAAACACACACACTAACGCACACATACAACACGCTCACACACAGAGAGAAACCAAAACAATGCCAGTTTTCGTGAAGATAGCTATGACGAAAGACACTGGATGCTATTTTAAACGTCTTAATTTTTTTCAGGAAATTACCTATGTCTAACCCCACGACACTGAAAATTAAAGTTAGTTAGGAAGATAGCGGTGCGACATAACGCTCCAAAACAGAAACACGAAAATCAACTAGCATATCTAAAGCACAGAACTCAATTCAAAATTACAAATATATATATGACAAATGATAAAAATAACCCCAGAATTAGCTTATCTGACGCTTATTCTTATTTTGTGTTGTATTGCTTCTGTATAGTATTTAAATCTTATATTGCGCTTTATATTTTATAATAGTTTGTGCATATGTTGTACGTGCCAGTGGTAACCAATAACAGCCCTGTTGCTGCCTGGCTACCACATGTGACGCCTTGTTGCATTTTGAATAAAGTGAAGTAAAGTAAAGTTAAGTAAAGTAAAGTAAAGTAAAGTAAAGTAAAGTAAAGTAAAGTAAAGTAAAGTAAAGTAAAGCAAAGCAAAGTGAATTAATTAGAATCTTTTATTATATTTTCCATATGTCCAGACGACTCAGAATCAACATCAAGGACTGACCTTCTGCGAGAGACCTGTATCATGTTGCTGTGCGGTGATCATGACAACATCATCGGGCTCAAAGGCATCTGTTTTAGAGACGGTCAGTTCACATCTTCATGTCGTTCATTTGTGCATATACTTAGCATCAGAAAAAAGTATACAACAGAAAGATGTACAGGGGTTGGCTACATATGCTTACATTACGCATAGGCAGGACTAGTACACGAATTGTTGTCTTCAATGAAAACGTCATACGGATCGGTGTTTTGCGACATTTAGGGCGTCTTTCTAGAATTATTACTCCGTGAAGGAGGTCAGGACCTCCGGACGGAGTGTTGTGATCGGCTGATTTTTCATGTTCGCAGTCATAACACTGGGTTCTCTTTGTGTAATCGGCACGCAATTTTATACGCCGTCTGCGGGCATGCCCGTGTTGATGCACGAATGTGTATTTTTGCCGTTGCTGCTTTCGCGGACAATGTAATATTGCAGACACACCCCTACAATTACGAGGCAAATTGGAATGGTCCAGAAAAACGCGTTGTTTGGAATAGCAGTGGGGGGGATGGAACTTCATGCAGATACGGGGTGGTTTTGATAAGTGGTTCCAGATGTTTTTGCCCATGCTTAAGAGATGCCAAGTTTTTTGGAAGATGTTCGCAGCCAAAACGCATTCTTCCGTACGTCGCATTTCTGTGTAATTTCGCATGTGGTGTGGCATCATGTCCGGGATGATGCACGTCTTTTTATTTTTACCGTAGCTGTTTTGATATTGAAGTAAATGCATATTTTAGAAACATCCCTACTTTTACAATCCTGTGGAATAGGCCGTAGGTTTAGGCAGTTGTCTGGTAGCAGAGGTACTCTAAGCAGATATCCTGGTTATCTGGCCGGCGGTAGTAACACTCGCGGTGCTTACCGCAACTGTTGCTGGAATTTGGCCTGTTCCAGGCGCGCTTAATTAGGTACAGGCACAGTAAGACGGTGGGGCTGTCTTTGTTACTAGACATGACCATGATAGTCCGATCTTTATGTGAATGCAATGATTGTGTGTGTGTGTAATTAAAATGAACTTCGAACTTGAAGCACAGTATCTTTACACGCCCTGGGAGCAGTAATGGATTTAGCTCTTTGTATGTTTTATGCTTGTGACGCGCCCTCATTGTATTAACCGTTGCCTAATTATAATGTCTGCACAGTAGGTCTGGCGTTGACGCTTGGGATTTTGTTGAAATATATAAAACTTCACGGAGGATTGTCGCTTATGGCTTCTTGTTCAATTTGCATCTTAATTAGTTTTTATCGGCCCTTCACGTGGACGTCACCCATAAAAATTACTTGGTCTGGCCTTAGGGAATGACCTGACACATGTCCAACATTTCCTTCTCCCACAGTAGTTATGGGACAGCCCCTCAATTGTAAGCAACTGATCCCAGATGGGGGGAACAGCTGTCCCACAGCTGAATCCAAGCAGAGGTTGGTGGGGGAAGATTGTTATATATCTAACACAGAAGGTCCACTGCAGCAACGTAGGGACCCTCCACAAGGCCTGTTTTCGAACTTGACCTTGACTTGCCTGCCAAAAATCATGAACATATACAGTATTTAGATATAATCGAGTTATCCTGCTAACAAGCGACAAACACAATAGGTCCACTGCAGTGACATACGGACCCCCCACGAAGCCCATACTTGCACTTGACTTCGGTCTCAACAACTGTAACCTGCCTGCCAAAAATC
>NW_017803991.1:0-26669 GCF_001625305.1 Branchiostoma belcheri
AACAATGCACCCGGTTCTGACACGCTTAGACGATTACAATCGCTAAGCAGGACCAGTGCTTAGCCGAGTCTGTCGGCTAAGCAACATAGTCTCATAGTCCAGCCATCGCGATTAGCGACAAAATCACATCATTAAGCTAAGCGGATCTAGAGCGGTAGGAGCCGCGAAGCCTCACGGGATCGGGGTCAGCGCAGCGGCCAGGTCACGGCCCGGCATACAGCCGACCGTTCTGTACACAGTACGTCTGGAAACTTCGCTGCGCCACGCATATATACATTCTACGTCAACTATTTTAAAGGTAAGTGTTGCTCCAGGTTATGATTTCAACTTGGGCTGACATGGGATTCGGAAAAAGCTCAAACAGTAACTAAACTTGGCTGTTAAAAATAATATATAATAAATGGGGGAGGGGGGCAAAAGTCAGGTTTGAATGAGGGTACGTATAGGCTTTGCGAAAATCTGAACTAGGAATTAACGTAAGGGAGGGTTTGAGCTAATCTCGAAAAGGAACTAAGGAGGGCTTGATTCCGAGCAAATCTGCACAAGGAACTAGCAGAGCCCGACACACTCTTCTCTGCAGGTAACATTGAAAATTGGAATTACCGCACAGCTCCAAATTATCTGGATACTAGCACTACCAGGTGCATAAATGTGAAAATTATGTGAATTTCGTGCAAAATTTCAAGTAAATGTGAAAAAAATGTGATGTAATGTGAATTTTTTTGAGGTTCAACAGCATCACATAAGTTCACAGAAAATCATATAAAATAACATTTCTGAAGCGCGACACCTTTATGTGAAAAAATGTTATTATTTTGTGTCACATTTTTTTCACATTTGCAGTGAACGGTCCAGAAAAATCACATTTTCAAATGTGAAAAGATGTTATCTAAATGTGATGTTGGATCTCCTCCCATTATGTGAAATTATGTGACTGCCTGCATGTTCTTTTTCCGCCGATGCCTATGTGATTTTTACGTGAAACGTTGTCTCAGTGAAAATGTGAAACAATGTTCCGCCGATGCCTATGTGATTTTTATGTGAAACGTTGTCTCAGTGAAAATGTGAAACAATGTTAACCTGAGTCACATTTTTAAAAATGTGTCTTCATGTGAAAGTTATGTGAAATGCGTTTGACTACAAAATGTGAAAAGATGTGAAGACATCTGGCATTCCGCGAAATGTGAAATTTATGTGATGTTCACGAAAACGCAAAATGTGAAAAAATGTGACATCAAATCACATTTTTGACATGTGAAATAAATGTGAAATTAATGTGATTCGTGATTATACAAGACCGGGAATCATGTGAGTTGACAGAATATGTAAAAGGTAAGTGTACTTGTAGGTCTTCTCCATTGAATGGGCTAATCATTTGTTGGGCAAGCGCGCGAATGTGTATTGTAAACAATACAGGCCTATTACCTTATTGTATGATGTGATTATTATCTATCATTCAGTACTAATCAACGAAGAAAAGGTGTGAAAACCCCCTCCACTCCCTCTCGCGTGCCACTCTTATGTTGCTAATTATCCATTTTACAAGTGAAAGCGCCGAATATCGCGACACATTGATAATTTGGCCAAGGCCAGTCAAGGCGTTTGAAACACTATTTAAGTAAAGAATCACATTTTTGAAACCCTTTGGTCCAGTTTGTAAAGGCAGTCTGTACAAAATATCGTGTATTAGCATCATGAAATACATCAAGTTAATGCTTTAAACTTATACAGTATCTTGAAGAACCGAATTAATGAGTCCCCAAGTCACTCGTTAGGACAAGTAAACAAATAAACTCGCAAACTCGTGCCAGATAGTTCCGCCCCCGACCCGTTATTAAGGGAATCCCTGGAATGCACCGAAAAAAGTACAGGATTAAAACTAGAATGGAGAGTTCAGCCTCCTTAATTTTTATTCACTAATTACAAGCAAGCGACACAAATCTGATGTCAAATAAGCAAGGACGTGTTCCATTTATTACGCCATAACAACAGAAGCGGGCATACCCCGTGTTTTCCTAACAATAGTAACATGGACATGCTAAATGCCCCCCACAGTGACTTAGGGAAAATACTATATTAGATATTTTTTCTTCCCCTTCTTTCGATTGAGGCAGCCGCCTTCAGCAGTTTGAAGATTCTGCTGCCTGTAGTGTTGATAAACTCTACAAGAATCACGCGAAGAAAAACCTCACCGATTTCGATGTGATCACGAAGCTGAGGTGTCCGTGTGGCCTAATTCCTTAATGGGAAGAAAGACTATCAAATTGCAAAATGTTTCTGCAAGTTCCGCTATGGTTGGAACCTGTCTAACGTGTTGTATTCAGTAAGGGGAACAAAGTGTGACTAATATCCACCAAGCACACACACAAAGATGTTTTATTGTTTCTTCTTTACCTTGCAGGTACAGTACTACAAGTCGAATAGACCTCTACTAACACGTTTTGCAGGGCGCGTTACATGCCCGGTCATGCCTGCTGATAGGAACGTAAAACAATGCATAAACTAAGCACTACATTCGTCTTTACCCGATTCGTATGCCACATATCCTTGCATGGGCTTGGCATCAACATTCGAATCTACATGGAGCAATGCCTCGCTACATGTATCATATCTGTCTCGAGTTGAACATATTCTATGACTTCTAAATGTTCAGGAACTCAGTACATACATCGCCGTACATATAGACACGGACCGTAGTAAACTTCGGGTAGGTTGTTGACTGAGAAGTTATGGGTTCCAGGCTGATAACGAAAGAATCGTTTAATCTAAAAGGAAACTAAAATAGTCCACAGTTACCCAGTATTATGGTCTTTCTCCGTTTGAAAAATGTTTTATCTGTCTCGAGTTGAACATATTCTATGACTTCTAAATGTTCAGGAAGTCCTTTCATCTGGTATCCAGATAAGGCTCCGTACAGGTATTAGTAATATCTGTGTCAGCCTTTTATCTGGGGACCAGGTACGGCTCCATACAGGTAATATCTGTGTCAGCTTTTTATCTGCTATCCAGACAAGGCTCTGTACAGGTAATATCTGTGTTGGCCTTTTATCTGGGGACCAGGTAATGCACCGTACAGGTAATATCTGTGTCAGCCTTTTATCTGGGGACCAGGTACGGCTCCATACAGGTAATATCTGTGTCTGTCTTTTATCTGGGGACCAGATAAGGCTCTGTACAGGTAATATCTGTGTCAGTCTTTCATCTGGTAACCGGGTAAGGCACAGTACGGGTAATATCTGTGTCGGTCTTTTATCTGGGGACCAGGTAAGGCACCGTGCAGGTAATATCTGTGTCAGCCTTTTATCTGGGGACCAGGTAAGGCACCGCACAGGTAATATCTGTGTCACTCTTTTATCTGGGGACCAGGTAAGGCACCGCACAGGTAATATCTGTGTCAGTCTTTCATCTGGGGACCAGGTAAGGCACCGCACAGGTAATATCTGTGTCGGTCTTTTATCTGGGGACCAGGTAAGGCACCGTACATGTAAAATCTGTGTTGGTCACAGATAATATCTGTGTCGGTCTTTTATCTGGGGACGAGGTAAGGCTCCGTACATGTAATATCTGTGTCAGTCTTTTATCTGGTAACCAGATAATAAGGCACCGTACAGGTAATATCTGTGTCGGTCTTTTATCTGGGGACCAGGTACGGCTCTGTACAGCTAATATCTGTGTCACGTCTGAATCGACTGATTAAACACTTTGACAAGTTCAAATGCAATACATTCTATAATTCATTTTTTTAATGAACAATGAAGTACAGTCCTCATACATTCTTTTTCTGGATTACAAGGAAGTAATGGTCCATCAAACTTGTGGTACAGTAGTGCACCGTGAACCCGTAACACAGTGAACCCGTAGCACAAACAGTTACACCTAGCTTCAGTGCACAGTTGACCAGTAACAACACATAGTCTGTGCACAGTAAACCTGTAACACATGGCTTCTGTACACAGTGAACCAGCAACACATCGCCTGTGCTCAGTGAATCAGTAACACCTAGCTTGGTGTCAGTAAAATCCAATTTTTGATCTTGGGGGGCACTACTGGCACTATGTACAGCTTTTTTTCATGAAAAACTTTTAATAGAATACAGTATTTCAGACCAGGATTATATGTATATCAGGCAAATCTAGTAGATGAACTGGTCATCTCTAGTAATGTCTCTAGTTTGACTCCTAGAAGTAACTTACAGTTTCATCCAGATGACTCTTGTACCCTATCAAGGCATTGCTTTCGATCACCTTCATCAAGGTCTTCCATTGTTTTTATATTCTGTTTAGGCCCTTTCCTGAAATCTTAATATAGTTGTAGTTCCTCCTTCTTGACCCTCTTATATTCCTGACCCGTGGGCTTGAAATCTGGCTTCCCTCTTTTTCCATAACGGATATTGGTAATTATCTCTGAAGGAAAATGGGGTCTGGTCTGTACCAGTACATGCGTGCTTCCTCCAATTGCGCACGCATCTCCATTAACATACGCAGTTAGGTTTATTGTCCGAGGGATATTTGGAAGGCGACAAACATGAGAAAAGAAAGTAAAATGAAATAAGAGATTACGTCTGACGCTACACTACGTTCTACATAATAGTATCTCGTCTTTAATTGTAACCTCTTCGTTATCCCGAAATCTCTACGAGACGCTCCAAGGTGCAAAATGTACATTGTTTTTTACCACGTGCAACCTTTCCGTTAGCGAATATTTGAAAGCTTAGTAAATCGATACCCATATTTACTTACGAAATGCAAAGTTCTATGTTTAGAAAGTCGTATCTGTCTTTTAATAAAACCTATGCGAGATGTGAACACCCATGCGTTCTGACCTAATGCTGTACGCGTACATGATGATTCTGGGTCAATTTGCTAACTTCATCTAGCAAAAGGGTGTATTAAAGTCTTTCTAAAACATGGCTAAGGTCGTATTTCGGTACGAAACTTTAACAATGATGGACTCCTTTACTATTCTAGCTCTCTAGCTCTACGTTAATAGGTTTGGTCACTTCTCTCGTGAAGATTACATACTGATACAAGCCATTCTCCCGCCCGTCCTCAACTTTGAACGGGTGCTTGTGCGATCAAAGTGCGACATTACAAAATGAGCCAGCTTTACGTTTTTCTCATGAAAAACACATTAGATTCCATATGTCAGTATGTCAAGGACCTTTATTTCGGCCAATTATGATCGAAATCCGTTGTCTCCTAGGAGAGATTGAATTCTACACGATCTTTGTCTTGCACTATGCCATGACGCATTCTAACTACTACGTTTCTGCTAGATCATGCTGGTTCGATTTAAACCGCACCTCTCAGAAATACACTTTCGTTAATAAATCAAGAAGGAAGCGGTATTTTTTTACGAAACTTTCACAAAACTAAGATTATGTACTGGTCTAACTGCGATACTGACAGATCTGCTCTAGAGTTTTTCGTTGTGAAGATACAGATCATACACATGCCTCAATTTTGGATGGCCGAAAGCGCACAGATAGTGCGGCGCTATTATACATGTTATACATGCTATTATTATGTTATAGGTGACCATAACCTAGTTTAAAAAGTATTGTTCATCTAGCATGTCTACAGTACTAGTCAAAAAAAGTCTTATTTTGGTATTGAATTCTTCCAAAAGAGGTTTTGGTGCGTTTTTCTAAATATATTTGCAAACAAGCCAAAATAGCGACTTATGCTGGAACTGCAGCACATATGGAGCAAGTAGCGCTATTACTGTGTATTGCCGACTTTGAAAATGTTGTATTCGGTCAAAGGTAATCTATAAATTTACTAAAAGACCGTAGTTTGGTATTTTTTTCGTCCAATAGCTTTTCCAGTGCCTTTAACCCTACCTAGACCGGGCTTTTTTTGACATGGGGGGACGGGGGGGGGGGCTCTTTTGACCCCCCCTCAGAACTCGCGAACGGTATGTCGTATGACCACCAAATTTTCAGAGAATGGTGTACTAGTGAAAATTTATCATATCTACAATTTCTATCGCCAAAACCGTCTAAATAGGTTTTTCCCCGAAAACCTCCCTGGTATACAACATAACTTCACCAAAAGTGTTTATGACAGAATATTAGTGTGTACTAAGTCTTATGTTGCCCATAGCAACACCGGTGACGTCATAAAATGACGTCATCCATATTTAAGATATCCGCCATCTTGGATCATCAATCTTGAATTTTCAAAAATAGTTTTTTTTCATGATAAAGCTTAAAATACATTGTAAACATACTAAACACCTTCATTCAAACCTTTTTTGTATAAAGAAATGGAAGTATTGATGAAATTTTAATGAAAATAACCCGTATATACCTGTTCTAATGATATGGTCCGCCATCTTGGATTTTGGCCAATGACGTCATCAAATTAGCATAAATTATGCATATTTAATGCTAAAATTTACATAAAATTATATGGGATGTTATTAATATTAGAAACCATGAGTAACTTGACATAAAACCCATAAAATTCTATTGTTGAAACAAAAAGTACTAAATTTAGCAAAAAATGCCTGTCAGAAACCCGTTGCCATGGCAACACAAAAAATTATTATCTTATTCCAATGATAGATAATTGTTGCCAACAATATTTTAGAAAAAGTCACTAAGTTTGGTCGGTCTACGGCTAGCCGTTCAGACGCTAGGTGACATCAAAGTTGCCGCGGGCACTTTTAGCCCCCCCCCCCGGTCTAGGTAGGGTTAAAGCTGGAAACACACAATCCTACCGGAAATGGTCAGAACTGCAGCAAAGGAATTTTCTTTTGCCACAATCTTGTTATTTGATCATTATAGACTGGCTCCATCTTCAATACTATGAAACCAAATCACATACCTGATGTCAAAGAACCATTCAAAATCTTATGAAAGTAGTTCAGAGAAAATTGCTTGTCCTTCAATGACATTCTCTACTTTAAAATCCTTTTTTTTGGCCTCAGATATGCAAATTATGTTGGAACATCACCAATATGCAAACATGATGTCGAGGGACCTTGCTGCACTTAATGAAACTTGTTCTCCGAAGATCACGTGTCGTTTAGCGAATTCTCATTTTGGAGCCAAAAAAAGCTTTTTTTTTGCCTCAGATATTCAAATTATGTTGAAACATCACCAATATGCAAACATGATGTCGAGGGACCTTGCTGCACTTAATGAAACTTGTTCAGAGAAGGTCACATGTCGTTTAGCGAATTCTCATTTGGAGCCAAAATACTAGTATATGCTATTTTTGCCTCAGGACCCTAAATCTAATTATGTCCAAGACCTGTCCACTTATCAAGTTTTGTTATCCATCTTCAAATTCTCAAGGTTTCCCCCACACACAGACAGACACACTCACAAATTGTTTGTAAGAGCTTCCCCTTGAAACTGAAGTAGGCAACAAAGTCTGAGGGAGATTTTATCAGAGATCCATTTTACTTTAATGTTCATAAATACCTACTCCCATTATGGACTCTATGGATTTTTGCAATTTTTTTTTCACATCCTACAGTGTATGATATGAAAGTCATCTCTAAAAATTGCTGTTGTTTACAGTCATAAATTATAATAGATGTACAATGTACATGCCAAATGAATGTGTATTTGCATAGGTAAGAATTCAACCCTACGGAAGTATAAAACTATAGATAACCATTCCTATGTCTATCTAACTGTATCTTACAGTGTTGTCCTTGGACAATACAGTTGGAGTGGGCTTCCTCTAATAGTAATTTGTCTCATGCTTCTGATTTTAGTGTTCTTGTGACACTGAACTGGGTGATAGGTTTTACTCAAACATCTCTATAGATTTCACTTTATTCCATTAGCTACAATTCAATTAATATAAATAAAATATGCAAGTACTAGTATACTAATGCTAGTACTACTTTACCAAGTTATATCAACAAACAAACAAACAATAGTTCATATAAACTTCATTGTGCAATGCAAGCAAAATACTGTCATTATATGATAATTATCAGTAGTTCCTCCCGAATGTCAACTAGCTTGTTTGGGTTATTTCCCTCAGTATAAAGCATATCGGGCATGGCTACAGATGTATTTCATCAAGATATTTTCTGAAACCTAAATTTCTTTGAAACATTCCTTTCCAATTAGACAAGTTTTTTGAAGGAATCATTTTCACACAAGCGCTTGATTACTTTCATCCTCCTTTTCTCCAACATATCTGCTTTCTTTTCTTTCTGCAGCTCCATGTGTTCAATGTTTTTTTGATGGCTAAGTGGTATTCCTTTATGACCCTGCAGAAGAAAAAAAAACACAGTAGTAGAAACAACAAAAATGTGATAGCAGTGCATGTACTATGTTGTTAATCATGATCATATATACATTTGTATGAAATGACATATTGTAACACAGAGCCCTTTTTATCTAGTCTATGTCAAAGCTGCCTAGCATCTGCTTCTACCCATAATATAACTTGGTATACTCTAGATAGGATATTTCACATGATAGGCTTCAAAGGTCCTTGATTGTTTATACCAAAAAAATTTTACAATACCTGATTATAATTTGCCAATCATCACTTATTACTTATTTACAACAATGAGACAGATGAAAGTGCCACACAAAGTCTACCTGTACGGTGCATTACCTGGTCCCCAGATGAAAGGTTGACACAGATATAACCTGTACGGTGCCTTACCTGGTCCCCAGATGAAAGGTTGACACAGATATTACCTGTACGGTGCCTTACCTGGTCCCCAGATGAAAGGCCAACACGGATATTACCTGTATGGAGTCGTACCTGGTTACCAGATGAAAGACTGACACAGATATTACCTGTACGATGCCTTACCTGGTCCCCAGATAAAAGACTGACACACTATATTGCCTGTATGGTGCCTTACCTGGTCTCCAGATAAAAGGCTGACACAGATATTACCTGTACGGAGCCTTATCTGGATACCAGATGAAAGGGCCACACAGATATTACCTGCACAGTGCCTTGCCTGGTCCACAGCTGAAAGTCTCTTGACCGAATTACAACAATTGAAAATCACCTGCACCAGACACATTTACCTGTACCACTCAGAACATTATGGATTACATTGAAAACTGGAACCTACTAGTATTGCCATCATTTCTTTTAAACTTAACACATGGTTTAACAGTCATGCAGCAAATAAAAATTCAAATATGCCTACATTTTATATAAAGCTACTAGTAGTAGTAGTACATGGGCCAGTGCAGGTTTGGTGCAGGTGAATTGTGCACAGAACAGGTAATAATATGACCTTTTGTCTGTGAACCAGGTAAGGCACCGTGCAGAAAATTATATAATACTGGTATGTTCTGTATTTGTGTAGCCCTTTCATCTGTGAACCAGGTAAGGTAATATCTGTGTGGCCCTTTCATCTGGTATCCAGGACCAGGTACACGGTGCCAGGTANGTAAGAATTTAACACTATAGAAGTATAAAACTCTAGATAACCATTCCTATGTCTATCTAACTGTATCTTACAGTGTTGTCCTTGGACAATACAGTTGGAGTGGGCTTCCTCTAATAGTAATTTGTCTCATGCCTCTGATTTTTAGTGTTCTTGTGACACTGAACTGGGTGATAGGTTTTACTCATATATCTCTATAGATTTCACTTTATTCCATAAGCTACAATTCAATTAATATAAATAAAATATGCAAGTACTAGTATACTAATGCTAGTACTACTTTTAATTACCAAGTTATACCAACAAACAAACAAACAATAGTTCATATAAACTTCATTGTGCAATGCAAGCAAAATACTGTCATTATATGATAATTATCAGTAGTTCCTCCTGAATGTCAACTAGCTTGTTTGGGTTATTTCCCTCAGTATAAAGCCTGTCGGGCATGGCTACAGATGTATTTCATCAAGATATTTTCTGAAACCTAAATTTCTTTGAAACATTCCTTTCCAATTAGACAAGTTTTTTGAAGGAATCATTTTCACACAAGTGCTTGATTACTTTCATCCTCCTTTTCTCCAACATATCTGCTTTCTTTTCTTTCTGCAGCTCCATGTGTTCAATGCTTTTTTGATGGCTAAGTGGCATTCCTTTATGACCCTGCAGAAAGAAAAAAAACACAGTAGTAGAAACAACAAAATTGTGATAGCAGTGCATGTACTATGCTGTTAATCATGATCATATAATACATTTGTATGAAATGACATATTGTAACACAGAGCCCTTTTTATCTAGTCTATGTCAAAGCTGCCTAGCATCTACTTCTACCCATAATATAACTTGGTATACTCTAGATAGGATATTTCACATGATAGGCTTCAAAGGTCCATGATTGTTTATACCAAAAGCATTTTACTATACCTGATCAAATCATCACTTATTACTTATTTACAACAATGAGACAGATGAAAGTGCCACACAAAGTCTACCTCTACGGTGCATTACCTGGTCCCCAGATGAAAGGTTGACACAGATATTACCTGTACGGTGCCTTACCTGGTCCCCAGATGAAAGGCCAACACAGATATTACCTGTATGGAGTCATACCTGGTTACCAGATGAAAGACTGACACAGATATTACCTGTACGATGCCTTACCTGGTCCCCAGATAAAAGACTGACACACAATATTGCCTGTATGGTGCCTTACCTGGTCCCCAGATAAAAGGCTGACACAGATATTACCTGTACGGAGCCTTATCTGGATACCAGATGAAAGGGCCACACAGATATTACCTGCACAGTGCCTTGCCTGGTCCACAGCTGAAAGTCTCTTGACCGAATTACAATAATTGAAAATCACCTGCACCAGACACATTTTACCTGTACCACTCAGAACATTATGGATTACATTGAAAACTGGAACCTACTAGTATTGCCATCATTTCTTTTAAACTTAACACATGGTTTAACAGTCATGCAGCAACTAAAAATTCAAATATGCCTACATTTTTATATAAAGCTACTAGTAGTAGTAGTAGTAGTACATGGGCCAGTGCAGGTTTGGTGCAGGTGAATTGTGCACAGAACAGGTAATAATATGACCTTTTTGTCTGTGAGCCAGGTAAGGTACCGTGCAGGTAATTATATAATACTAGACTATGTTTTGTATTTGTGTAGCCCTTTCATATGTGAACCAGGTAAGGTAATATCTGTGTGACCCTTTCATCTGGTATCCAGGACCAGGTAGACGGTGCCAGGTAAGGCTCCATACAGGTAATATTTGTGTGGCCCTTTCATCTGGTATGCAGGTAAGGCACCATACAGGTAATATAGTGTATCAGCCTTTCAGCTGGGGACCAGGCAAGGCACCGTGCAGGTAAAATCTGTGTGGCCCTTTCATCTGGTATCCAGATATGGCTCTGTACAGGTAATATCTGTGTCAGCCTTTTATCTGGGGTACCAGGTAAGGCACCGCACAGGTAATATCTGTGTGGCCCTTTCATCTGGTATCCAGATATGGCTCTGTACAGGTAATATCTGTGTCAGCCTTTTATCTGGGGACCAGGTAAGGCACCGCACAGGTAATATCTGTGTGGCCCTTTTATCTAGTATCCAGATAATTTGGAGCTGTGTGGTAATTCCAATTTTCAATGTTACCTGCAGAGAAGAGTGTGTCGGGCTCTGCTAGTTCCTTGTGCAGATTTGCTCGGAATCAAGCCCTCCCTATAGTTCCTTTTCGAGATTAGCTCAAACCCTCCCTTACGTTAGTTCCTAGTTCAGATTTTCGCAAAGCCGTACCCTCATTCAAACCTGACTTTTGCCCCCCTCCCCCATTTATTATATATCATTTTTAACAGCCAAGTTTAGTTACTGTTTGAGCTTTTTCCGAATCCCATGTCAGCCCAAGTTGAAATCATAACCTGGAGCAACACTTACCTGTAAAATAGTTGACGTAGAATGTATATATGCGTGGCGTAGCGAAGTTTCCAGACGTACTGTGTACAGAACGGTCGGCTGTATGCCGGGCCGTGACCTGGCCGCTGCGGTGACCCGGACCCCGATCCCGTGAGGCTTCGCGGCTCCTGCCGCTCTAGATCCGCTTAGCTTAATGATGTGATTTTGTCGCTAAGCGCGTAGGCTGGACCATGAGACTACGGTGCTTAGTCGACAGACTCGACTAAGCAGCGGCCCTGCTTAGCGATTGTAATCGTCTAAGCGTGTTCGATACGGGTGCAAGAAGGGGGCTACGCTCGCAACAGAAACTTGGGCGAAGAGAGGAAACAAGCAAACCGGGAAAAATGAACGTTGGTGTGTACTTGCAGTCACCAAGGAAGCCGCTTCGTCTAGGGACCGACCGAACAGTGTTCCAAGAAGGGGGCTACGCTCGCAACAGAAACTTGGGCGAAGAGAGGAAACAAGCAAACCGGGAAAAAATGAACGCTGGTGTGTACTTGCAGTCACCAAGGAAGCCGCTTCGTCTAGGGACCGACCGAACAGTGTAGAGAAGCAAAATTCTGGAGGTTTGCACTATATTGTAAATTTGACACGACAAACTGGATTCAAGCACTATATACAACAATTTATTCTCTGATGAATCATTATTATATCTACTTCTGGAGTGGAATGTTCCTTTAAAGTGGGACTTTTGGCTATGTGTGAATGTTTTGCAACTATTTAACTATTGATTATATATATTTACTCATTTTAGACCTGCTGAAAACACTGGACGGGTTTGTAGGTCTGACATCCCTAAAGGTTCACCTGGAGAACTTTGCGAAGTCCGTCTCTATGAATAGCTCAGTGTCAACAGCCTTGACAGGTATGTATGACTAATCTTGGTTCACTTGTATATAGCAGAAAAACCAGAGCTCACAATACCAATGTTGGGAATAGAAACCGAGGCGATAACGCCTTCATTGAAAACCTTTCGAACACCAGAGCGCCGCTACTTGAACAGGTTCATACCAGAAATGAGAAACTCTGATGTGTCCAAGTTGCTAGGACGTCGCTGGGGTGCGATGACCGAAGAACAGAAGAGCCCCTTTTTCGTGCGGGCAAGGCGCCTGAAAGAGGTCCACATGGCGATTGAGGATTGATAAGGAATAGACATTGACGGTCTTGATTCAATCATCAGAAACATATATTTTTATTATTTTTCAACAACATGATGTGGCCTATTTTTGTCTTTATAGCAATGCTAACGAAGACTTGCGGCAGGTATACACACCGTGTTAGGGTCGGCGGAAGCAGCAGACGGCTGCAAGTACTATACACCAGATTCACGGTGGGGGTTGGTGGCCGTACAGTACGGGCTGGCCAACAACAGGAGAAACCGCCGAAATATACAGACAACATGGGCACATAACAGGGGAAATGTCCGTGATTTGTTCGCAGAGGTAGAGTTTCTGTACATCTTACGTGTAGTGAGGTTTTCTGTAATAATGCTTCAATGTTTCCTTTTTTAACGCAAAGTTATTGCACAGGGCTTAATTCTAAGGTCACGTTTCAAAACCGGATCCCGGTCGGGCTGACTTATGGAACGAAATTTATTATATAAAAGATGACAAAGCACAGAAAGGTGATTTGACGGGCCGGAGTTTATAATCTTGATGAAAACTTTGCCCCGGACATAGATTCTATGGATAGTGAATGTTACATTTGTTGTGTTGGCATCCTTTCGTCTCTTGAGACGATGGAATATGCGCCGTGGGTCAGGATGTCTTCATGCATCGCCTGCTATGGCTGTAGAGGCCGATCCTGGAGCGGCATACTTTGCCGCAGTTGACACAGGTGAAAACGTCTGGTTGTGTGCAGGTTTGTGCTGGCTGAATGTTACATATGATTTCAGAAAAACTACTATCTTAAGCCAGATAAAAGTACTTCCTTTTATTGTCTCGATCGTGGCACGTATTTTTAATCTAATGTGCATGGATTTCTTTGTCTCGTACAGGAGTCTGACGCACACTGTAGCCGTGAAGATGGCTATTGGACATGTCCTACCCCGAGAAGGCCGCCTTTCAACTCGATAGAAAAGCCTGGGAAAACCTTAAAGCCACACAGGTCGACAGGCAGTTTACAGACCCATCCTGGAGGGGCCTCGTCATCAACGGGCTAAATGAGTCACACACAGCAAGGAGGTTAAATAACCTCCTTGCACAAGGCGTGATCTTTTACCCCTAAACAGCACAGGGTGAAGACTTCCAATCGTAGGAAGTCGAAAGGTAACCTCTTCCATGCCGACGCTCAATGCAGATTTAGCGACTGCTTTGTGAAGGCAAGTGTTACCATCGCAAAGGAAGACCTTATTACAAATGTGCAATATTCAGGAAGTGCACGCCATGATACTGGCGAAACCCATGTGCGTCATATACGGGGTGATGAAAGACAACGTTTGAAGGAGTTATTTAAGTACAAACATCCGCAACGAGAGCGCCTCGACAGACTTGGGACTCTAGGCCAGCAGGAGCATGATTCAGGGTTCATTCATTTTTTTTTTTGTAGAGCGCACGAGGAGTGACTTAAATATACGGATAAAATTAATGTTATATATCAATCAAGTGTACTGAGAGATCAAAATGTAATAGTAGAGCAACCTAATTTTTGTTATGAGATTCCCGATTTAGTACATGTATTGCTCAACTACTGTATTGTTTGTGTGCCCAGAAACTGTTAATGCTTCTATAATGGGCGAGCTAGGTATGTTCCCATTGTATATAGACACCCAAACCATCAATGCAAAATCATAAAATGTATAAAAGTATTTTGGCCACTCTTTTTCGGAGCTGTCTATTGTTTTTCAATCCATGCAGCCAGTTTCACTCGCATATTTTTTTTTTAATCCTCTGGTGTGTGTCCTTGCCTTCAACAGCTCAGAATAGAGGTTGCAAAATATGAGTATGGCGGACTTCCTACTCTCCGTGCTGTTCCTGAACGGGAACGTTCAGTGTGGCGTGGGCGTGGACCTGGCCTGCAGGCACCCGGTGGCGGACCTGGCCTGCAGGCACCCGGTGGCGGACCTGGCCTGCAGGCGCCCGGTGGCGGACCTGGCCTGCAGGCGCCCGGTGGCGGACCTGGCCTGCAGGCGCCCGGTGGCGGACGTGGACGTGGTCTGCAGTATGCTAGTGAATATCACATACTTGTGAGAAAAAAGTGATAGCACTTTGTCCCCCCAAACAACTAGATGCCATTGAAAAACTATTGATTCCTGGTACTGTGCGGTATTCAATTGAAGGGCAAGAAAATTCGGACTATTATTTTCATAGAACCGAAATCCTTACATCAGGTATAGAAGATACCAGAGTCTATGGGCAAGTTATATAAAAAAAGCAGTCCCATCTATATCCGTAATGGTGGCTTGTCGGCCAGATCACACAAACACCGGTACAGTGCAAAGAGTGGGGTTGACGTCATCATTGGAAAGAATACCAAAACGTTGCTGTATCTTGGGGTGAGAAACAAGTTCTGCTCCATCTGTGCTGTGGCAAAGGGTAGGAAGTAGAGAGCCACTACGACTGGAGCGAGAACTGTAGAAAGTCATCGAGACCACCTCACACGGGAAATCCAGGAATACTTTCCTGAAGAACACTACAAGTGGTATGCATACTTTGTTGACTATTCAGCTCGCACTTTATATTAACTATGTTCATAAACTGTATGGTTTTGTTTACACTGCATTCCGTTGTATCATATTTATATCATATATACTTGCTCATTTACGGCTATACCACATGTTATATATAATTTGTAAATAGTCTCTACCATATGCCTATTTACAGTTATGAATAAATTAACTCATTTCTTCAGAAATGACACAATTTTTGTTGACAAAATGTTACCCTATATGGTGCACCTATAATAATTATTTTGTCAATTTTTGTGGTTGGGTGCACCAGTGCATTAGCCCCTTTCATTCACTCATTAATTGATGATGATTTTTTTACATTCCCCTCAGCCCGCCCCCATGCAGAACTACATCCGTCTGAACGCCCCGCCGCCACCTCCTCCTGCTGCTGCGCCGGCGTCTTCCCTCCTCCTATCTTCAACTTCAACCAGCCTCATCCTCCGCATCATCATCCTGCTCATCTTCACCATCTGCCTCCTCTTCACCATCTCCCTCCGCCTCTTCATCATCCTCCTCCGCCCTCAGCGTAGTCGTTTCTTATTAATCCGAATAGAAACTTTGTTATTTAGCGTCAGTCTGTTATTTAGCGTTAGTCTGTTATTTAGCGTCAGTCTGTTATTTAGCGTTAGTCTGCAACAGACTGGTGTGCGTGATGAGTTAAGGGGTCAGCTTTCCCAGAAAGTAGAATTAATAATAGTAATACTGATGACAGGATGCCACTCATGGGCAGTTCAGTATTGTCAAGGGAGGCAGTAACAGGTACGCCTCCTGAGCAGAGGAAGGATATAAGGGGAAGAAGACTGAAAGATCACTGTCCTGAGGCTACCAACACTGTAACGGAGAACCAGTGTGAAGAAGTACCGGGAGAAACAGATGATGGTGCAATGTGACAGGTGCAAGTCGTGGTGCCATAACATCCCAGTACCAGAAAGAGAGGAATGGGAAGCACTCCCTTCTCTTGCTGTCCGGAGAACAAAAGTACTCCACAACACACCCGACATAACGTATGTTAATAGAACTTATTTCAATACACAATAAGAAATGGAATGTATTCCATATGAACCAGTATCAGAAATATTGTTCTTCTCGAACTATACAATACAATGTTCTGTAATAAACACAATGTTCCCAAAATCGGTTTGCATTTAAAATGATCATCTTTATATCATGCATCATTTGGCCTTTAAATATAGATGTTAGCGACGTGTTGTCTTAAATGCCTGCATCGATCATATCAGCAAAATTCAAGAGATGTCAATGTTGAAAATGACAAGAGTTACAAACACCCCCGTTCTTCTGCCATCGGTGCAAGTTAAAATTGTACAGGCCACCCACAGTTCACCCACCAAAGCGTGTGTTTTGGTACCCACACTGGTGGGGTGATGGGTGTACCCATTGTGCCAAAGTTGCCCGAGGTGGAAGACCGGTGAAGGAGAAATCCCCAGGCAGACCAAAGATGCAGACACCAAAGAATGATAAGGGTGAACAAGAACTGAGTGTTAGTACTGCCAAACTGTCAGAAGTGCTTGATACAGTGCTTGACAAGCTAGATGACTACCCATTTGATGAGGGTAGGTTTGAGCCCATTTGTAGCCTTGATGCTTACAAGTGTGGCATTCGTCAGTCTTTCTTGTACCTTCCTGTTGAGACCTCTTGTGCTCATATCTTCTGTTTTGAATGTATACAAAAATCATTTGAGATAGGTAAATCAAAAACTATTCTATTGACTGTGCTATGTGTAAATCACATGTATTGCAAATTGATCTGAAACCTGTTCACAGAACCTGGGTATCTTGCTACACCCAGTTGACATTTAGTTGCAAAAATTGTTGGTCTCAGTTAAGGCTGGAACAACTTAAGCACCACCTTGACTGCAACTTTAAAACAGAAGACACAAAGGGTCCTTCCACTTCTGCATCATCACTGCAGCCTGTCCAAGTCATTCTTGTACGGTTTTGAACAGTTGGTTTGAGGTGGTGACTTGGCCGTGGTGGACGCACATGATATATTTTTAACATACATATAGCTCGACGTTTACGGTGTACGGTTTTGAACAGTTGTGTTGAGGTGGTTACTCGTCCGTGGTGGCCGCACATGACATATTTTGTAACTTACATATATTGTTTCTCTACATATTTCTCGGTCCGTGGTGGTTGGTTTTTTTTATCTGGCTCGTTAGCTCAGGGTAGACCTGATCAGTGGAATCTCGAGTGTCCAGAGTTCACCGCCCTGCTTGGCGTTGATCTGCAGAGCGATCTTCTGGTCGGGGGCGTCAACCCTACACAAAATAACCCATCTTCATGTACATCATCTGCATCTAGTCATTCCACATTATCTTCACCTTCTTCAAGCCAAACCGTGCCAGGAGCTGCCCCACCCTCCAGCACAGGTTACGGCAAAGTACAGGCCCTTGGGACCTACTGGGCATGGACCTGATAGGTCCATTACCAACGACAGGAAGGGGTAACAGGTACATCTTCTCGGCGACAGACTACTTTACCAAATGATACAATCACATGGCATGAAAGCAGTGATTGGGAACATGACATGACCCCATTGTGTCAGTGTAAAATCAGAATGTTGAGCTAGAGAAAATGAACGAAGTAAACACCATGAAGTCTGACTCACTCTTTCACTCTTGACACAGGTTACAGGCCCTTGGGACCTACTGGGCATGGACCTGATAGGTCCATTACCAACGACAGGAAGGGGTAACAGGTACATCTTCTCGGCGACAGACTACTTTACCAAATGGGTTGAGGCCTTCCCCATCAAGACCAAAAGTGCCGAAGAAGTCGCGGCATGCATAATGAAGATGTATGCCAGACATGGTGCTGCAAAGGCAATCATTACAGAAAAGGGCGGAGATCTTCATAATAAACAAGGTTAGTATTCATATTGCATCTAGTCTTCAATTTACATAGCAAAAATAGTTCCTTACATTGTCAGTTGACGTTCAACCAGGTCCTTCAAGCACTGGTCCTAATGTTTCTGATAAGCTTGGCTTGGGCATTGAGGAAAATGCTTACCCAATGCAATTTAAGAAAATGGGCACTCTAGTACCAGGACTCTGCACATGGTACACCCCTTCATACAGCAGTGTGATTCACCACTGAAGAATTTATAGCAGCTGTAGCAAATTTCTTCCCTATACACAACCACACACCTACAGACAAACAGGTAGACTTTGTTAAGTACTAATAAGTCTGCACCCACTGAGGCAGCGAACTTAGCTGTAAGCATGATACATGTTTGTATAACTTTCCGGATATCTTGAAGACGTAGTAGAGTTAGCAGATATCAGTAGTGACATGTAAGTAGATGGCTATGTTTTGCACATTGTTGCCACCGTTGTTTTTGAAAAGTTTGAATTGAAGAATGTACACTAATTGAGAACAGTTCAGTTCTATTGCCATAAGGTACACATGTATGGAGGAGATGGACTGGGAATGATCATTTTTGAAATGTGATCATAATTTTGTTTTCCTTCAGGTCAACAATTGTTTTAGTCAAAAGTCTTGTGAATTTCTTTGCCCCTTTACATCCCCCCTTTGAGGTCCTTCCTTGCCTGCCCCATCCATACGGTCACAAGCTGTATAGAGTCATTGCAAGTAATTAAAACCTTTTTTTTTGTTGCAAAATTGACACCATAAATATTTGACATGCTTTTAATTCTTGTTTCTAATAGGGGAGGATTGTTTTTAGAAGCCTTGTTTCAGATTTAATACCGTTGCAATGTTGTTTGTTAGACGTTCACAGATTCCAGTTGATTTCTACTCAGAAGTGTTTGAAGTTTTGATGTTGCTATTAAAAGACAATTAAAGCAACAGTATGCCTACAGCTGCTCATTCTCAGCCTAAATTTATTTGTAGATAAATAAATGAAATGTATGTCAATCGCCCAGCAACTATGACTTCGCTACATGATCCTAAGGCGAAAGCAATTGCAGCAACAAAAGCACTTTGTGACGGAATTGATATTCCAAATGTTATATTGGTTATACATTATGAAGTACCGGAGTGTTTACATTCAGGGTATTGGTAGAGCAGGAAGACAAAATGGTTTTGTTGCAAAGTGTGCCCTTATTTTACAATGACCAGGATTTAAGAACACAACCCAACCACAGATATAAGGTAACTTCACAACACAAAGAGACATGCTGAAATCTCAAATGAAAGTTTGAAGTACTGGCATACGAAAGACTGCCGATGGAAATTCTTGTCTGAGCACTTTGTACAAACATATTGATGATAGTCACGATTGCTGTAACGGTATTAAGTCAATGTCCTTTCTTCATTTCTTATTTACTCTGTACACATGTTCTATTTAGGGGATGGACATTTGCCCCCAGTGCTGTATGTCCAAATGGACAACAAAGCTGGGGAATGCAAGAACAGATGGGTGTTGGCCTACTGCTGTCTTCTTGTTTAACTTAAAATCGCGAGAAAGGTATGCCATAATGCACTGTTGTTTTGAGGAATTTATCACATTATTATGATACTGGACACAATAGTTTGATGGTGAAGCAAGGGCTGGAAATACTGATACATCTCATTGTCAGACTTCAGAGCTGTTTGAGAGAGCGAATGTCTGAACGAATTAAATTGGTGTGCCCTTAGTAGCTTTCTTTACATTGTCAATACTTCTATTCTTCACTACCATACACTACATTTAGGGTATACAAATGCTAGCGTACCATTGGCCACTTGTCAATCTATTTCAATACAGCCATGAATAACATACAGATGAGAGACTAAGTTACCCCTAAATATATAAATGCACAATACATAAAATTATTGTAATTCATGATCAGATAACCTTGAAACAACATAATGCTCAACATTGTTATTGTCCCTTCCTTTGCATGACAATCTGTCACAACGTAACGTAATGCTAGTGTGTTGGAAATTTCATGAGTGTAGATGCCCTAATTGAATCATACATATTAATATTGTTATACAGCAGACGTGATCCAGGACATTCTAACGGAAAAAGACACGGAGTTCGTGTCGCGAGAGGCAGAAGACGTCATCAGCCTCTTCAACTTGGAACTACTGCCAAACATCTGGTAAGAACCAATATATAATATGATAAAATATCTCATGTAAATAACAGCAATGAAACTTATTCCGACACTTATGCACAGGCAAGATTGAATGATAATTCCACAACCAGACATTTGGTATTTCCATTAATCATTGAGTGCATCTTGTAGCCTGTTTTTAACATCATACCTATGTGTGTGTCACTGTCCCAACCATTGTGACACTGCCATTCTTGACAGTGACCGAAACGAGCTACCTATCACAAGAAGCAGAGGACGTCATCAGCCTCTTCAACTTGATGCTTCTTCAAAATATGTGGTAAGAACCGATAAATCATATGGTAGAATATCTCATCTTAATATATTCAAAAACAGTGGCGTACATGAAACAAATATTTTACACATAACCAAACTTCTTTATGTAATTGCTACATCTGAAAGTCTACCAAACTACTAGCTGTGTCCACTACTTGAAGTCTACCAAACAATATATAATATTACAATGTAGTAAGTGCCCATTAGTAAGTACTGCTGTGTCCCTAAATGTGCTTGGGTCAATCTGCTTTCTTGGGTATACGACGTGCTGTGTACACATCCGTGAACATGGTGTCACTTCCTTGCATTCCGACCAGGGCCGCCAGTTCGAATCGGATAGCATGAAAGCATTGTACGAGGCCCTCGGAATCACCAAAAGTCGTACCACGCCCTACCATCAGCAAGGAGATGGCCTTGAGGGAAATACTGACCAAATACGTCCCTGACTCTTGCGACAAGATAGATACATCATCGACAAACGCGGTACCAAAGTCAATGACTGGCGACGATTGGGGAAATCCCACCTGGCTCCTGTACAGATAAGTCTTCCTTGGAATGGTGATCAATCTAACCTTGTCACTCACAGAAGCAAGGTGATCAGAATATGTAAAACTTGAACATGCTTGCTAACGTCGCAGCAGGTGTCGCTGCGACAACTGGCAAAGCTACTCGGACAGATAACAGCCAAAGTACACATTTGGCATTGGCACAGTCCAGCAAAGAGCAGCGGAGACAATGGCTGACTGCCTTAGCAGATTTTTTTTTAAATTTTTTAAAGCTTTATTGATGACCAAGAGACAAAATATACACATACACATAATACAATGCACTAAACATACTAGTAGTTACAGTTGTCTAAAGGACATCTCGGTTAAGTAGTAATACCCTAAGTTGCCTTTGTAGATGATGTTGTAGGCAAGTATGTGATGATGGACCAGGGAGACACTCTTGACTACAAAGGAGCTCACAACTTAGCTCGTCTGCCTTCTGGTTTGCTGCTCAGGAAATATGAGGGATAGTGTCAAAGGGGTGTGTGGAGAATGACTGCAACGCCTCTGTTCCTATGCTGTTGTACTACAGGGTATTTGGCCACACTCAGTATGCCTACAGTGCAGTGCATCTGGCTTTTATAGGTAAAGCATTCAGAGCCCATTGTCAAAGGTGACAATGGCTGTCATTAAGCCTGATGTAGTCATCAACAGTCTTTTTTGTGACCATTAAAAAAATACTTCAAGATGAGATGTACCTTGAAAGTGTGGAATGCCAAGAGCATTCTCATATGGTGGCAACAAAGTTCTCATGATATCATGCTTTCTATGTGCACGTGTTGTAAGCAAAGAGCTGTCCACCACTAAATCCAAGTACCTCTTGAGGAACAGTTAACCTTTGACTACTCCAGTATGTAGGACTACCATATCTCATAGAACCTTTGTAAACAGAGCAATCTCCCTCAGGAATGCTCTTCCTAGTAAAGCCCGCTACGTCAGCTCCTCCAAAAACAAACTCTGGACATTGCTTGATGATAAAATATTTGATTATAACGACTTGATCCAACAAACTCATCTAAGCTGAACCAGCCCCCACTGAGCCAGAGGCACAGTCCCCGAAGTCTGGGTTTCCAAGAGACTGGACAGCTGTAATAATAATATATCTATCCCTAACGGTAATAACGCGAGTAAGGTGGATGATGTACCAAAACCAATCAAGTAAATATTTCCTCTGTCACCATCGTGCATTCACGAACGACTTTGTGTAGTTAGATATTTTGTAAGCTGTGAAAATTAGCAATTTTCTTCAATTAGAGTAAGGGCTTTAGGTGTTCTAGATTGTATGGTCCTCGCAGCTAACACATGGTGTTTATTTCCATCTCAGGAACTGCTGTAGAGGAAACACAAAAGGTATAAAAGATGAGTACAGTATAAAAAAAGATAAGTACAGTACTATGCAATTGCTCCCCTTGCTAATCAACCCATCCCCAAACACATGAGTGTCAGTGACTACGTCAAATCGTGCAGAACAGATCAAAAGGAAAGAAGGGAGGTGGGAGCAAGGACACGAGGACAGAACCAGAACCCCAAATGGTATGCCACGAGGTCAGGTACTCTCACCACAACAAAGTTCAATCGCATTGGTAAACTAATGCAAGGAGGAAAGGCGTCACCAAGCCGCGTTTGTGAGCGACAAATATAAAAACCTTTAAAAAAAACCACCACAAACATCAAAAGCCTGAAGTGGGGAGTAACCCATGAGTCCGCAGCCAGAAAAGCCTACTTCAACATGGAGAAGACCAAACACAAAAACCTGACCATCAAGGAGACAGGGCTTTGTCTATGTCTCTGTCACAAAAGGATTACGTAGTCGCCACAGCGTGGCTCAATTAACCAACAGAAATTTATCGGCTTTTCTTCACAAGGACTTGTTCACGTCTTCATACGAGTAACTATAGCATTTTGGGGATTCATTCTACATAGGTTGACAACCACAAAAACGACAATTTGGAACACAAAACGACCTGAAAATGCAACACCCACCTCACACTACCGCCCTTCCTCTGTAACTGAAGCTGCTGGCGGTAGGACGGGAAATTCTATCGGTATTCATCCGCCACAAAACTGGTGAGCTGCGTACCAACCGATTAAATTTATGTAAAACTAACATGATTATAGTTTTTAACTGGAAAAATGTAGCATAGACTGTAGCATGCCAATAGTTTAAAAATGAACATGTATTACTAAATATTTCGTCCTTGCCATGCACTACTTTCTGGCGGCACTTGTGTACATGCAGTCTGGGCGGATATCCGGTGGCGTGGTTATGCGAGGCTCACTTGGGGTCTCAGAAAAAAATCGATGCATCTAAGGCGCGCAGGTATTAGCTACCGGTTACCGATTTAAAACTGGCACACAACTTGGCAATACGTTACACGTATGCCATGCATGGCTTTTTTTGTATCTTATATAAAATAATGCCAATTTGTTGTTATATTTAATACCTGTACTTGTACACTTATTAATTTGAAATGTTGTCGATCTAAGTCTTGTACACTTAAAATTTTGTAAATTTATTCTCTTTAGGCCATGTTGATTTGATTATGTGGATGACATCCACGCGCGCATGAATTTTCGTCCGTTTCCAAAAAAAAAGTTTTCAACCATACTGTAAATCGTACAAAACAGTTGCAAAATGAGCAAATATATACCGTAAGTTGCAAAAAGAATATTCAAAAATGATATCAATGTCGCAAAATGCCAAAATAAAACAAAAAAGACGAAAATGTAAAGAGAAATGAATTTAAAGAGTAGATTATTCACCAAACCATACACTGTGTCATTTTTTCAACCTTCATGACCACGCAGATTTCATAATGAAAGCAACTTTTTTTTTTTGCAAAACTTTTTTTTTTATTCGCACGCGCGCATCAGTTTTGGGGTTCCCAGAGGATGTCATCCATATAATCAAATCAGCATGGCCTTATTAAATAGTGAAAAAAATGCCAGTAATCTTTCCAGCACAGCTGAGCTCGGCCGTTTTCCCAAGTTATGGATAGAAGCATATTACAGACTATATAATTATTACTGTAGATTAGTTAGCAACGTAGATACAAAAAGTTTGCAATATGAAGCTTTTATTGTCCAAAAAGACTTAGATGGACAACATGTACCCTGCTGGCTGTCTAATGTAAGAAAATGTTAGGAGTCAGGTTTCTATTTACAAACAACAGTCTGAACTTGTCGGCTTATTCACTTGATTTTAAGAAAAGACAAGATTTCATACAGAAATTCTATTCTACCATGTACTTGTATATTTGACTATGTTCTTTTTTTTAGGTGAATGAAAAGAGGGTATGTGCTGCTCCTGGCTGCAGTGGCTGCTGGTTCCAAGAGTTGACGTGTGAAAGCTGTGGCATGATGTTCAGTAAGAAAAAACACCTAAAACGACACATGTACAGCAGTCAAAATGATGAAAACCTGGCAGCCCTGGACGAGCAGGTCAAGTCACCTTTCCGAGGGTAAGTAAGGAAGCAAATAGCATTTCCTAATTTGTGTTCAATGTAAGATAAGAAATGCTTGATAGGTTAGTAAGCAGCAGAGAAAAAACACTCGTGTCCTTGTGTGAAGAGGCTGAAGAGACAGGCCAAAGGCGTGAAGAACCCAGCACTGCAATGCAATGCTTGGCAAGTCTGATGGTGCCATGGCAGCCGACAAGGGTGGGAAAGGTCACTCTTCTAAAGGTGAACAAGAAGTAGTTCTTGTTCTGTTTATGTGGGAAAATCTCTGTTGGCCAGGTTAGTAAGCAGAAAGTGGCATGTCTATCTCCTGTTTCAGAGTTGACGTGTGAAAGCTGTGGCATGATGTTCAGGCCACACCAATTTAATTTGTTGGTTCTCGGATTCGCCTCTTCGTTTTTTTTCTGATTTGCAAAAAAAAAAAAAAAATTGATTCTGAAAAATGCTCATGTTTTGCTCCCCAACAGTTGAGGAAAGTCCTTTTCTTCCTAGTTGTTACAGTTTTCCCATCTATCATTGCAGTGGTTTGATTAAAAGTTCAAAATTCAATGTTTAAATTTTAACCCAGCCTTTTTTGTTGACTTCATGGCTCATTTTGTATCATTTAAGCCTATAATAGGATGCCTAGACCTGTTTTTATTTTTTTTCGCCCTGTCGCTTCATATTTTTTCTGAAAAAATCCGAGAACCAACAAATTAAATTGGTGTGGCCTCAGTAAGAAAAAACACCTAAAACGACACGTGTGCAGCAGTCAAAAACCTGATGGAAACGTGGCAGACCTGGACAAGGCGGGCAACAGGGTTCCAAGCAAGTTGGAAAGGACTGGTCGTAGCGGCAGCATGAGAGTGGAGGTCCAGTGTGATGGCTGCAGTGGTGGTGGTATCGCCTTGGACGCGTCCACGTTTGTGAGGGAAGGGAGAGAGACACATCGCTGGCCACTCTGTAGCCCTTTCATTTATACTCAATGGGTATACCTATGAAGGGTACAACAAGGTTCTTGGATTAGGACTTGGCATTCCCAACTTTTCAGTGACAACTTACTACGACATCCTGAAGAAAGCCTATCCCCACATACACGACACCCTCAGAAGCCAAATCAAGCTGACATGCAAACACATCTCCAACTCAATCTGTCAGATTTCTTATGCATAACATGTTGCTGTCTAAATTTTGACAAGTACACGCTATGGATTTGGAATGGAAATTTATTAGTTCGTTTTCTTTGTGTAGGTACCAACGGGTGAGCTCACGCGTCCCTGGGATATCCTCCCAGTACAAGTACCAGGAGACAAACTTTAACAGAAGAAACAAGTCTGCAGGGGACTATATGGCATTCTATGTAAGTGAAATACCCTCTATCAATACCTTGAAATAGTAACATTTCATATCTCCTACTTTTATTGTGCAGTCATTCCCAAAGCTTTTTAATGTATTATTGATGCGATTTTCTCCATATATTTTTATCACTTGTAGGGACTTCACCGTGCCAGCAGGGAAATTCCTGCTGTACAGTGACGACATCCTCCAGGTGGTGCGAGACACGTACCTGTCTGGGGATGACCAGGACTGGCAGTTGATCAATTACCCTACCAAAGACATCGGTGTGGAGGACCTCTTCGAGAACAATCAATAGTTTACGCACCTGTAGGATCAAGTCCTTGTATTTTCGGTTGAGTCCTGGCAGTCAATGTCCGAAAAAGAAAGAGCCCAACACCTGTAGCAGGTCTCGTATATGCAGACAGACTCACATTTAAACATGAAACATAAATCAGTATACATAGCATAATGCACTA
>NW_017803991.1:26689-29341 GCF_001625305.1 Branchiostoma belcheri
ATATATATATATATATATATATTTACATTACCGACAATCTGAATTATAGTTTTTGGTTTAATGCAATTTCCTGCCCTCTGAAATCGTTATTTACCGATATTATCATTTGATATTATATTATGAGTGAGAGAAGGGTGTTAACTGACTTTTGGAAGACGAAACAGCTTCCTGGAGATGGAAAAGGATGACGTTCAAGAACAGTTCTATTGGATAGAATATTTAACCAAAGAATATTACAGCATGTAGTTTATAACTGTTGATGGAACGAAAGGCTAAGTGGATAAATTTGTACATTGTTATGTTAGACTTAGCATGTTCTTGGGGCTTTGATGAAGGTAAGCCTTACCCTGAGTTTCTTCATGATTAATTGTCAAGACATGACCTTCATTGATTCTTACATGTCAATCTTTATTGAATATAGCAAAACAGATCAGTGGAGAGAAGGTAACGTCTTACCTGCAGCGAAAACAAACACAGAGACGTGTCCTGTCGCTATGCTAGAGAAGTACTGTAGATTAGGTGATATTGATCTGACTTCTTATAGTTACCTTCTTCGCAGATAACAGGCACGGTCGAGACTAAAGAGACAAAATTCCTAAATGGAGAACGAAGCTCATGACCCTTACTTGGAAGAAATCGGACACTGGAAAGTGCCGGCGTCGAAGGACTTTTTGTGAGTGAAAATACTCAGAACTGCGAGCAGAGTTCTGTATTTAAAGGTTCCATATTATTCTTAAGACTTTCTTTTCTTCTCTAATCATGGATGAAATATATTCCACGTTTGATCTACCATATGAGCTCAAGAGAGAGCAGATGAGAACCCTAAGTACCCTTGCCCATGGGCATCATGCATTTGCCTTGTTGCCTACCGGTTATGGGAAGAGTGACTGCTTTGGACTCATTGGGAAGCTGATGGACAAGGTGATTTATTTCCATACAGATTGTCGGAGTGGAAAAGAGAAACGAAAATGTGGAAGAAACCAGGCGCAAGTCAAGAATAAGCCTACAGTGTTGACGATGAAAGATGAAGCACAAAATGACTAACTGATGACCGTCACATATGCGAGCCAACGGTCCGAGGATGAGTATATAACGGCGAGTACAACCAAAGAAATGTATGCAACCATACAAATTGAAGGAAAGAGAGAATTAAAGGGGGCCAAAACTAATTTCTGCCTGCATTAATCATAAGGTTAGGATACAGAATACCTTTAATTTAGACGTCAGCAAGGACCAAGGTAGGCTTACTTCTGCCCACTGTGGTAATAGGTATACTCGTTTTTACAGAATTTCAAACTCGTGCCGTGGAGAGGTCTGACATGGTGAGGTCTTTGACCCTTGTTACGTAGGCTTTCTACACGATATCACGCGATCTTAGCGATGGATTCCTACGAATCTGAGAGGGTCAATGAGTTTCAGGGTTTTAAGGAGTTCGAGGGGTTTGACCTACATGATATCACTCCGTATAACTTTCAGTCAAGACGTGTGAGATCGGCCGCGGACACTGCGAGGGTCAGCAATGGCGTTTCTGTCGGCCCGCCGACTCATCCACAACGGGGTCGATGTTGAAATTGAAGGGTGGCGCCTGAAAAACTTCATCTGGTGCAGATGCCGCAACTGCAGAAAAATGCCAACTGTGAGGGAATGCGTCTGCTTTCACGACTTGACAGAGTGCGAGGACAGAGGCGTGATCTGATGTATATACCAGTTGTCAATCATTTGTTTAGTACATGATACTGTTATTGTAACTCTCGAAGTAGATAAAGGATAGTGATTTTCATGTAGTAAGGTTCCATACCTGAATAATGTGATAAAGTGAAGGAACATAAAATAACATCAGATAATCATTCATAACAAAAGAAAGGTGTGTGTATATAAGAAATCATATAACTTTGTCATCTAAACAAATTACTGGGTAGCATTCATTATTGTCATGTGATGTTTTAGTTTACATTGGAAGTATTTCATGTCAGGTTTTATATTTTTAATGAAGCAGCTGTATATGACATATTTAGCTATTACGATACATTGCAGTAGAATAGGATCTGTGTGTTAAGTATCTGGTATACAATATATAATTTGCTTCTCAGTTAAGGTTAGGTCCTGCTGTGTTTTGTTTTTCCACCACCTTGTAAAATCTTTCCAGAAATATGTGACATAAGGCCACACCAATTTATTTCCTTGGTTAACGGATTCGCCGCTTCCTTTTTTTGCCGAATGAAAATAAAAATAAAAAACGTCATAGTTTAAACCCCACAGGCCGGTTACACCGAACAGGGATTGACCCCAATGAAATTTGCTGCAGTTGATACCAATATCGCTAGAGGCGCTCCTGCACACTCAGTCACATGATGTAAAGGAGCCAATCGTGCATTGTTTTACTTCCTGACCAATCAGGCGCGATCTTCTGGATGCCATGTTGGCTCAGTCATTTTTCTTTGTTATGCATGGCGGCCACATGGCGGGAGTTTTTGTTTGACATGTTTGAGAAAGCTGTTTAACTTTGGATCAAGCCAAGGCAGGATCTAGGTAAGTACATGTAAATTGAATAAATTTTGTCCCCTTTAAAGTTGTTGTGACTATGAATTTGCTTGTGAGAGTTTACATTGTGTGACTTTTAGTGTCATGTTTTAGAGTACATATAATTTGATG
>NW_017803991.1:29361-38772 GCF_001625305.1 Branchiostoma belcheri
ATATACCAGTTGTCAATCATTTGTTTAGTACATGATACTGTTATTGTAACTCTCGAAGTAGATAAAGGATAGTGATTTTCATGTAGTAAGGTTCTATACCTGAATAATGTGATAAAGTGAAGGAACATAAAATAACATCAGATAATCATTCATAACAAAAGAAAGGTGTGTGTATATAAGAAATCATATAACTTTGTCATCTAAACAAATTACTGGGTAGCATTCATTATTGTCATGTGATGTTTTAGTTTACATTGGAAGTATTTCATGTCAGGTTTTATATTTTTAATGAAGCAGCTGTATATGACATATTTAGCTATTACGATACATTGCAGTAGAATAGGATCTGTGTGTTAAGTATCTGGTATACAATATATAATTTGCTTCTCAGTTAAGGTTAGGTCCTGCTGTGTTTTGTTTTTCCACCACCTTGTAAAATCTTTCCAGAAATATGTGACATAATGGTAGTGTATTAACAGATGTTCAATAGTGTGTTTTTCATTACAATTGTTACATTTGTTACTTTGTACCGTTTTCACTTTTTTTAGCCAGTTGTTTGTAGCAAGGTACCGATGAATAATCTTAAAATGAAAGCATTGTAACTTTGTATCTTTTGTTCTTGTAAAAGTAGCAGATAGATATATGCAAATCGACATAATCACTTAACAACTAAACCTAGACGCAACCCGTAATGTAATGCCCAAGAAGACACCAACACAGAACAACGAGTGCATGGACAGCCGAGAACTTTAAGCATGTATAACAACACGTGATTGAGGTCAGATGGAGAGCCATCATATGCATGACTAATCCATACACGAAGAAGAGATATCGCGTGTACTTCACTCCTGAAGTCGCTTTTGTGATGCATGTCTTATATATTAGATAATCATGATTGCCAGTTGAACAATTTGTTCAACTTGCAATGACATCTCAATTCATATACTGCAAGTGTACAGTTTCTTTTCTTCTAAATTTGAGTTCTATTCTCGATAGACGCGTGGCTGAACCAAAAGAGAGGATACGGGTGGTCTATGGTTTCTCTTAGCCAGTGTCTGATGTTGTACTAAGTTCGGAGTCGAGTGAATAAATCTCCCGGTGGTGAGATCGAATCCTGTGGCCATGTGTTATTTCTTATAGTCTTGTTACCGTAGTAAGAGTACGGGAAACGCGTTGGACTAGAACTAACTGTAAATCCTACTAGACCACCAAAGAACGCAGCAAAAAGACTGTTATAGTTGAACCATGTAAGTGACATTCTAGAAGATAACGACTTTGGGCGATTCTGGACAAGTCCAGGGTCGTACCAAGCTAATAGTTCCGTGACAACTAGCTGGCCCACATAACAATGTCTTTTTTTTGTTAGTATATGATGAAGACAACCACCAGCAGCATCCATGATCGGCGACATGACACAGTACCTCAAGACTGAAAAGATTTCAATGGACTTTGATTTCTAGTATCTTGAGCTTTTGATTCCTTCCATCCATCCCAACGAGAAAATCTGTCCCCTTTGTCAAACAAAACCACAACTGTAACCACAGAGCTGGTAATTTATAACATCCAAAACTAAAATAATTGGACTGCAAAAGTAAGTTATTATATAAAGCCTTGTAAAAATTGTAAAATTATTGCTTTGCGACGAGCTGTGTAAGAGCACAGCCCCATGCCAAATGTTCAAAGTCTATTGCTTTATTTCTTCTGATCAGGGCTTTCCATTGATAAATTACTTTCCATAGGAAACAGTTTCATGCTATTTCCATTCGATTTCAGTGCTATCAGTGGCGAAAAGTTAACCTGTTAGTAGTTGGGTTTAGGTACATAAACTTTGTCTTGGAAGCGTCCAGGTATAAGCCTATTTTTTGACATGAAGTTTCGACTTTTAGTAAGAAGATTTTGTGCATATTTTATTTACTAACTGTACTATCACCTTATGCGCAACTATCGTTAATACCGTCTCCAATCAGCTTTTAACAAAGGAGATTCTACAGTTTGCACATTTTACCCATACCCTACTTACTGCTTTAGAGAACGGTAATGCTGAGTTCTACATTGTAAGAGCAGATGCAGTGCCAGTACTAAGCCAGTTGAGGTTTAGGGCTAGTGCACATTGGACAGCAAAAAAAAACTTCAAGAGACAAAATTTTAAGATAACTGACAATTCGTTCAAGTTAGGCATATTTTTGCTTGAATCTCAAGACCATGAGCCTTTTAATAATGTCATCCTTGTGAAAGGTCCTTGAAAAAAAATTACATACATTAGCATATCCATTGACAAAAGCTAGAAGTTGATTTACCTTGTTTTAAGCCAAATGCGACCTGACATAGTTCTAAAGCTTAAGTTTACAAGTTTAAACTTTTTTCTTTGCCACAGGCCATCTTGGAACATGTACCATCGTTCAGTCGGACAATGGGACAGAATTCAAGGATGAGGTGGAAGAACTCCTGAAACTTCAGAACACTGAACTGACTCACTCAATCTCCATATCATCCGGAAAGTCAAGGCAAAGTAATGTGTTTCTCTCTCTCTCCTCTCACTGACAGTCTCAGCAGACTGTGCATCAGAATGTGAACGGATGTGATATTAAACCCCAATAAAAATATAAACTGTGGGTATATTTTTGTCCAAGGGAAATATCAGGGGAGCAGAAAATGCTTCACTATTGTGGCAATGAATACTATGCATTTTATACCCATTACAGCAACGAAGGCCATCGCCAGAAAATTTTTAAAAAAAGGTGTCGAGTGGGACCAGGGGGCGCCAGCTGGCAGATAAAAGTATTTTTCTTGTCAAGCATATCCTTGTCAATCAAAATGACAAAACATAATGTCCCATTGGGAACAGAAAATGAAAAGATAAGATATTTTCATACAGAAATTCTATTCTACCATGCATATTTGACTATGTTCTTTCTTTTTTTCATTTTCTTTTTAGGTGAATGAAAAGAGGGTGTGCGCTTCTCCTGGCTGCAGTGGACCGCTGGTTCCAAGCAAGGTGGAAATGACTGGTCGTGGCGGCAGCATGAGAGTGGAGTGTAACAGCCCTGACCAGTCAGTTAGTGATTTATGGTTTCCGTGACGTAGTGACTTGTGACGTAGTGCTTAGTAGCAGATCCTTAGCTCCTTAGTTCATTTACATACTCATTAGATTAGCCAATGACTGGTGAGAGCAGTCAGCGTCACGATTAGATATTAGTTAGCCCGCTTGTGTTTGAATTCAGTCGAGACCAGGACCCCAGGTTAGTAACACACACTCTGTATTAGCTCCTTGTAGTTCATTATTATAGCCTTTGTAGATTCCATTCCTCTGTAACTTAGACGAACCTAGACCATTGTAATTCATACGACTAGACCATTGATCACTTGTACAGCAGATCATAATACAGCAACCCGTACAATCGAAATCGATCCGGCTCTGTGTCTTATATCTTTAGTGGTGAACGTTAACTTAACCTAGCAGATAAGGTAGACACGAAGTAAGCTTAACGCCTAAAGTTACACAGACCCCAAATTCTACAGGAGTTCCAGTGTGATGGCTGAAGTATGGTGGTGTCGCCTTTGACGCGTCCACGTTTGTGAGGGAAGGGAGGAGACAAATCGCTGGCCACTCTGTAGCCCTTTCATTTATACTCAATGGGTATACCTATGAAGGGTGTTATATCTATTGATCGACCCCGAACTTAATGATCGACCCCTAACTTTAACCTCATGACCCAGACTACCCGAACCCACACTAACCCTATGGAGATTAAAACAGTTCACGTTACACTATCACCGAGTGATTACTCCTGGCTGTGTCTCTCCTTCAAATAGCTACCTCTAACGGACAAAGGACATAACATCTGGCGACGAGGATGGGATACAACAAGGTTCTTGTATTAGGACTTGGCATTCCCAACTTTTCAGTGACAACTTACTACGACATCCTGAAGAAAGCCTATCCCCACATACACGACACCCTCAGAAGCCAAATCGAGAAAGCTCAAGCTGACATGCAAACACATCTCCAACTCAATCTGCCAGATTTCTTATGCATAACATATGTTGCTGTCTAATTTTTATTTCTAAATTTTAATTTAAAATAAATTTAAAGTACACGCTATGGATTTGGAATGGAAATTTATCAGTTTGTTTTCTTTGTGTAGGTACCACCGGCTGAGCTCACGGGTCCCTGGGATATTCTCCCAGTATAGGTACCAGGAGACAAACTTCAACAGAAGAAACAAGGTGTACAGGGGACTGTACGGCATTCTCGTCTATGTAAGTGAAATACCCTCAATCCAACTTTCCTTGAAATAGTAACATTTTATATCTCCTACTTTTATTGTGCAGCTTTTTAATGTATTATTGATGCGATTTTCTCCATATATTTTTGTCACTTGTAGGGACTTCACCGTGCCAACAGCGACAAATTCCTGTTGTACAGCAATGACATCCTCCAGGTGGTGCGGGACGCCTACCCGTCTGGGGATGACGTTGACTGGCAGCTGATCAATCGGAACAACCGTCCGACCAAGGATATCGAGGTGAAGGACCTCTTCGAGGACAAGAAGTAGTCTACCCACCTGTAGCAGGACTTGTCCTCAAACACGGAGATAACTTACTAGTAACAAAATAGATTAGAGAGAGAGGCAGAAGACAGTATAGTATAGTATAGTATGGTATAGTACAGTATAGTAACAGATTACCTTTGCAAAGGAAAGAAACAGACTCAGGACATTTAACAAACATGAAACATAAAGAACAAGCTACCTATGTGAAAATACACTTGTAAAAATGTACATATGCATATATGTTGTTTGCATAATGCGAATATACATATATTATATTTACATTACCGACAGTCTGAATTTAAGTTTTTGGTTTAATGTAATTTCCTGCCCTCTGAAATCGTTATTTACTGATATTACAAATTGATATTATGAGTGAGAGAAAGGTGTTTAGACTGTGACTATTGCAAGACGAAACAGCTATCTCCTAGCCGCCCCAGTCTCGAAAAAGCTACATGTACCTCTCACCACATTCACAACCTGTGTTTCACCTTCTTGACGCCTACCTCTAGCCTAGACAGCCTACAAACTCTGTGCTTGATTGTACTCGGCTTCTCTGGATTCCTACGTTGGGACGACCTGAGACAACTGCACGTAGACGACATCGCTTTCTGCAATGGTTACGTCACCCTTTTCTTGCCGAAAAAAAAAGGAATGACCAATTCAGAGAGGGTCACTGGTCTTGCATCGCGCAAAATGACAACACCTCCTGCCCCGTCGCCATATTACGCCGCTTTCTACGAGCCAAAGGTTCGTTCCAACGGTCTGTCATCCCGGGAATTTCTCTACCAGCGTGATCGATTCACCGGAGAACAAATTCTACTCTCATACCGACGACTAAACAACCATCTCCCGAGCACGAAATCTAAAGCTCCCAATTGCAAGTGCAAGATGCATTGACGACCACATCATCAGATTTGTTTTCCTATATGTATGCATGACCAAAAAAAAGATCTAACAAGAATGAGCTGTGACAAATTGTGGAATACATTTACTTCCACCACAATTAAGTTTTTTTTTTAAATTGAAATGATCCTCATACCATTACTAATATAAAATTCATAAAAGAGGTGAAAATCAACAGAGTGCTATGGTGCCAAATATGCCTTTTCTCTCATCACAAGAAATGAGCTCATCTGGGACCTGGGCAATCCATATTTTTCTTACGAGTTTCTTTTTTTTCCACGTTTGATCTACCCTATGAGCTCAAGGGAGAGCATAAGAGAATCCTGACTACCCTTGCCAAAGGGCATCATGCATTTGCCTTGTTGCCAACCGGGTACGGGAAGAGTGACTGCTTTGGACCTTTTGGGAAGCTGATGGACAACGTGATTTATTTCCATACAAATTGTTGGAGACAACAGACAATATTCTGTAGTAGTGAAGTAGAACATTCTTATATATCTTTCATTATCTATGAACGTAACAAATAAATGTTGTTCTTTCTATCGCATCATAAAATAGAAAATGGATATACAAGTAGTGAAGAAGAAGCCCCAAGCAGCTCCACGGGTAAGATGTCAAACTGCAAATACAGCGCTAGGAAACACGCATCAACTGAAGAAGCACGTCCAGCGTATGGGAAGGAATGCTCGGCGTGTAGAAAGCGAAACCATGTTGCAGGAGTGTGTCGGAGTGGAAAAAAATTGAGCCTACAAAATGTAGAAGAAACCAGGCGCAAGTCAAGAATAAGTGTACACGATGAAAGATAAAGCACAATGACTAATTGTTGACCGTCAAATTTGCAAGCCAACGGTCCAAGGATGTGCATTATAAGGATGAATACAACCTTATTTGTCAAGCAAATGTATGCAACCATAAAAGTTGAAGGAAAGAGAGAATTAAAGTGGCCAATACTATTTTTTCTGCCTACTGCGGTATAATAAGTATACCAAAAAATAATACTTGTTTTATATTAGTCCAAAAGGGTTAACGAGTTTTAGGGTTTTGAGGAGTTCGAGGGGTTTGATATACATAATATCACTACGTATAACTTTGAGCCAAGATGTGGGAGATCGGCCGTGGAGACTGGGGACTCATCCAGAACTCATCGAGGCGTAAAGCGTCCAGTGGGACGGGGTCGATGTAGAAACAGGGGGGGGCGCCTGAAGAAGTTCATCTGGTGCAGATACCGCAACTGCAGGAAAATGCCAACTGTGAGGGAATGCGTCTGCTGTCACGACCTTTACAGAGAGCGAGGACAGAGGCGTGTCAGACATCATGTGCATCGTTGACCATGTGAACTTTAACCTTTGCATCCTGAACCAGGACACCCTGAGGATGAGGATGACTAAAATCATGAAGAAAGGCATCGAAAACAAGAACTACAGATGGGAGGCCTACACAAACTTCAGCTGCACGGTGGACTTGGGAAAAACGTCCGCAGGGTCATTCCATCGTGTGCGTGTGGGCCATCAGAGATAGGTACCCCGACGGCAGGGATCCTCCGCAGTATCGGGGCTTCCTCGAGGCTTTTAGTTTTTTTCCATGGAAATGTTGTGGAAATTAACACGTTAGCTAATAGTTATGCAGAGAAGCAGTGTAACTTAATTTACAGGAATCTAAAATGCATTGATGTTTCATGGTGCCATTTATGTCAACTTACACAAATACAAACTTTGGTTGAAAGATATGACAACATGCAACTGCGTACTCTATATACAAACGCGAAAAGACTACTCATTACATCTGTGTGTCTCATAAAACAGAAGGAAATCCGGTAGACGTGATATACCTGGATTTTCCGAAAAGCCTTTGATACCGTCCCTCACAAGAGGCTGGTTAACAAGATGGAGAGGTATGGAGTGGGGGAAACCTAAGAGCCTGGATTGAGGACTTCTTGTCAAATAGGAAACAACGGGTGGTGGTCAACGATCAGGTCTCCTCGTGGAAAGATGTAAGAAGTGGCATACCACAGGGGAGTTTGCTGGGTCCAATTCTATTTGTTCTATACATAAACGATTTACCCGAGTCTGTATCATGTGCAGTGAAGATATTCGCTGATGACAGCAAACTGTACGGGAATGTCAAGCAAACTAGCAGCATTGAAGCCCTTCAGGGGGACCTCAATGAAGTGGACAACTGGTCAAAACTCTGGCAACTGCAATTCAATGTTGGCAAATGCAAAGTCATGCATCTGGGAGGGTCGAACAGGAAAGCTGAGTACACTCTGGGTGGGCAGAAAATCATGGAAACAGAGGAAGAGAAGGACTTAGGCGTAATTGTGGACAGTAAACTCACCTTTCACTCGCAATCAGCCAGGGCTGCAAACAAAGGCAACCAGTTACTAGGATTGATCAAAAGGTCATTCTACAACCTTGACGAGCACACCATCCCCATACTGTACAAGACAATGGTGCGCCCGCATCTCGAGTACGGGAACGTTATCTGGGGGCCTCACAGCAGCATAAGACAGCAGGAACATCTTCGAGGTCTTGCAGGCCATCATGAACAGCGCGCGCACCATCCAGGCGCCGCCGAACTTCCGCACGGCCCATTCATGCTTCTTCTTCGAAGATGTCAACGGACAAGTTCTACGACTAATAAGAGCAACGCCGGACATCGCAAACACAGCGGCAGAGAAGTGTGAAAGTTTTCCAGGAAACTGGAACAGAACATCGGGTTCGGGTGTAAGAAGTTGCTTCAGTGCAGAACATGCGGCTACAAGACCACGCCCGCAAAACTTTTCCAGCGAGCGGAAACAAGACGGCCAGGCGCTCGCGTGCCGCTGCCCGTAAAACTTAAACATCCAAGCCGTCACTCTGGTAGCCAAAGACAGGTATGGTCCTACTGCTATAAAACCTCTGTTCGCTTCTCTGAACACCCTATTGGATGGCACATGTGTGGTTTCGCCAGTCTGAGGATTGACACGGCGACAAGATGCCAGATAAACGGTCAACCTCCCATCCACCATGACGAAGAACGGTGTGAGCGTGTCGGAGGCGTCGACTGCTAAAGACCTGTCAGTTCTTCGTGGAGGATAGCAAATCGGATTTTGGAGATTCATCTCTTTTCGCTGTGTACCAGCATCGTAGCTGATATTCTGTCTAGGGCGTATTCTGGGCGTTGAGACGACATTCTAGCTGCCATCACCAATCTCTACTCTACTCTACTCTACTCTACTCTACTCTTGACAATGCCCTGTCAGAGTGCATTGTTTGCGTTTTTCAACATTCAGGTACAGGTAAGGCGTTACAAGATTTATTTACATCTGTGCGAACCGATCACTTCCGTGTTGAACGAGTCAAGATTTAAGGACCTGCGGCTTTGTTCGGTGACCTGTGAATGACCGTACACCGGCGCCAGTCTTGTTGACCACATGACTTAAATATCGTTCGACTTTATCGACCAGAAGAGTGCACTTCTGTAATTGTGTGAGACCGTGGAACTCCATTCCTGCCCAGATCCTACACACGTACCACATATTAATGAACAGTTCAATCAACTTGGAGATTGGCAACTACGCTATCAGTAAGGCAGACAAACACCTCATATGAAAACATCATACAAAATTAAACGACGAAATGAAGGCAGGCCTTATGAAATGGTAAGTATATTGGAACTTTATCGTGGGCGATGCTATAACGAACTAACGTTTTGACTATCCACATGGACGAACCGATCGGACAACGCCTGACGTACATACGTCATTTACGTCTCTGGTAAACCCAAAATCTTATCAAACCAACCGGTTGCGCTGTCATCACGCTAACAGTAAGGTTAAGCACATCAAGGTCATTTGATTGCGGCCAAATATGTAAACTATTACAGCAGTCGGGCAAGAAAAGACATTAACATATCGTCTGTACTACCTTGTCTACTGTCTTTCGCTTACGTCCAGTAGCAAGATGCTTTCGACCCG
>NW_017803991.1:38792-38977 GCF_001625305.1 Branchiostoma belcheri
ATTGAGGTCAGATGGAGAGCCATCATATGCATGACTAATCCATACACGAAGAAGAGATATCGCGTGTACTTCACTCCTGAAGTCGCTTTTGTGATGCATGTCTTATATATTAGATAATCATGATTGCCAGTTGAACAATTTGTTCAACTTGCAATGACATCTCAATTCATATACTGCAAGTGTAC
>NW_017803991.1:38997-73070 GCF_001625305.1 Branchiostoma belcheri
AATATTTTTGACAGTAGAAGACCATGGATTATCAGGATGCAGTAAACCCCCCAAATCACCCTGACGGAGTAAACCCCCCAAATAATCAGGAAGTTAACCCCGAAAACCAGAACGGCCCAATTCCTCCCAATAATCATAAACTGAATAACCAATAAAACCAGGGGAATCCAGTCGTGAACTTCGGACTGGGTTACATGCCTTCCGACAGGAAATTGCCCAAGTTTAGCTAGGCAGGATCTAGTTTGTCTGTCGAGGAGTGGCTAGATGAGTGATCTTTTCAATGTTCCCGAAGGACACCGGGTCGGTTTATTATATCGTCAGTTGGGAGAAGCTCGAAGGCAAGTGGCTGTATTGTCAAATGCAGAAAAGGCAGATGTTGAGAGATTGAAAGATAGACTGGTAGAAGCCTTTGGAGACACGGCCCGTTTCTGTCATTATGGGTCAGTTTTACTCAAGGGCGCAACTGCCGAGAGAAACCCTACAGAACTACGCTCTAGCTCATCAAGAGTTACTAAAACGTGCAGATAGGCGGAGAGGACAGCCCCAGGTTGATACTGATAGCATCTTAAGAGACCAGTTCCTTGACGGAATAAGGGACGAGTGGCTGCACCGCCAGATACTAGTACGTGGAGAAGTGCTAAGGGCCCCTGCTGCGAACCCCAGGACTTTCCGGGATATTAAGAAGGTGGTGGCTATTCCTATAAACTTTGTACGGGCACCCATCGAGGCTTAAGTCACTTAGCTACCATCGTCGGCGTTCACATGGACACCCTTACAAGGGCATAGGGGTGGCGAGTGGAACGGGGACATACATAATACAGACTTCCTTGTTGAAGCCATGAAGACAGCAGAGAATGCTGGAAAAGTCCGTGTCCCTCTTGGGGAAGTTCCTATTGGGGTTTTCACTTACAGCCTCCCCCCCCCCCACTCAGGTATTTCCTACACACATTCCGCCACTCAAAAGCCAAAGTATACGGCTACAACAACTTAAGCAGTATTCCGCTTTTCATTGTCGATGGAAGTGTGGTTCTGATGTCGTCAGTAATATCAGTATTTGCAGCGGAAACAATGACGAGCCATCTGGATCCATGTTTTAGAATAATAATGGGAAATGCCAGGGTCGTCGTTAAGAGGAAGACTTCTCCAAACTTGCTCCTCCCATGTAATGAAGAGTGCTATTTTTTTTTTTCAAATTTACGTCAACTTGTTACATTGGCTACTTGAAACGATAATCTTGATAAGATGCTCGATAATTATGCTAGGTGATTGTAAATAACTGAAATATGAAATAGACTGACCAATGACTCTTACATACCGATTCTGGGCACACATGCTCCATGCCAGTGCTCAACATAACCTAGAATCGTCGATAGCATTTTATCATCAATAAATCACTACGGGGAAGTAGATCATTTAGTGGTTGGGGAAATCAGGGCAGGTTATCAGATAGTTAGGCAGATAGAGACAGTACGTCTAGGAACTCATTTAGGATACAAAGTGTTTTGGTTCCTCTCAGCAGCAGAGTTGAGAAACACTTGGCAAGAACTATTCAGGAGAGCAATACACTGCTCGGCCGTGGTGGAATACGGGTCGATAGTCGCTCCGATCCCGGCGAGGGTGAACTGGTAGGAGGACGGTAGGAACAGTTAGAAAGAAGGCCCATGTCGGACCAATTGGCCGGCGCCATTTTGATCCTTACGTTCCAAGAATCTGACTCGTTATGGTTAGATTGGATTTGTAACTACTCCGCTAGTTTCGACTATCAATTTTACTGTCAGCGTGAACTGGTGCAGCTCGGCCCTCATGTACACGGGTGCGTGTGGTATACATATCCCTATGAGCTCCAGGTAGTACGTGGCCGGCTTGAAGCGTATGGAGTAAGTGTTATGACGATGCCAACGATAGGGTTCTCAATGGTACAGGTACCGGAGGAGTCACACGCCGTGCCCCTTGGGGCTACGATGGGGTACTCGCAGAGGACATGGTAGTCAGGGTCTGTTTATAAATTGTAAGTGTAGGAATGATTGTTGTTTTTATACATGTACTGCAAGTTACTGACCGGGAGAACGGTGCAGAAGTACCCAGGAAGGTTGTTGTTATTATAGTTCGGGTTATTCGTCGTTTGTGTAAGGACTGTTGTTGTCGAGACGCTGTGAGACGCGTCGAAGGGGGTGAATTTTAGTTTTATTTTATTTAGCGGGTATTGATAGACAAGTTAGTTAGTAAGTGGTTAGAATAGGCCTAATTGCCGATCTCAGCTACTGCAGGCACGGTGAGGGTAGCCGTAAAGATGTCCAAGGAATTAGATAGTGTTAGGCCCAAGGTAGCTGCGGTAGGAAGGGATATTTTGATCCCCGTGACTGGCTCGCTAGAATCTAAGTTACTGGGTCCCCCTGTACTTCTACCACCCTCCGATGGAGGTGGGACAATAGACAGTCCGAGTGAGCGGTTGAAGGCCCAGAATAGTGTATTTATCACACATGATGGGGATGACTTAAAAGACCCACATAGCTCAGTTGCAAATAAAAGCCCTCTCTTTAGGAGAACACCATATCGAGAACTACAATGCAAACTGCTGATATATCTTTTTTATCAATCATGATCTAATAATGTTGTAGTGTATGTCTTTTTTGCTCATGCAAATGGATCTCCTAATAAGGATACACTTGCTGTCATCGGCCAGAGAGAGCTAGGGAAGCGGCCTAGGGGCCATGCAGTACCGTCTTCAAGAAACTCTTCGGACACGGGTTTCAGTGAGTCTGAGCCAACAATATTCAATAGTGCACTAACCCTCAAACGACCCTCACTTGCATTGTTTCAAAATTGAGGCAACAACAGCAAAAAAACAATAGAAAATGGCTGCAAAATCCAACCATCCAAGCTGAACCTGCCCCCACTGAGCCAGTGGCACAGTCCCCGAAGTCTGGGTTTCCAAGAGGCAGGACAGCTCAAGGAAATAGACCTAAACTAACAATCATTGAATTCACTGAATGATCTGCCACAAACCAATCAATAACTATTTGCTCTGTCAGTAATGTTTATAAACGACCAGTGTAGTTTTAAGATATGAGCGCGGGTTAGATATTAAAAGGCTCGCTTCGCTGCAAGAAGATGCTGTTTTTACTGATCTTCTGTTTTGTGTGTACGACTTTAGCTGTTCTATACGGGATGGTCCTCATCACAGCCGATCCACAGTGTTTGATGTTCATCTCAGGAGTAGCTGCAGAGGAAACACGAATGTAAGGATTAGTACCAAACCCTTAGACAAAATACACAACACGGTAGAAATTGGTCAAGTAGGTTTTTACTTAGACATGAAAATTCTACTACTTAGACATGAAAAGTCTACCGGAGGCAGTAGCTATCCCGGTATAAATCAACCATTTTTTTTCGGTTCCCAACATTTTTTCAAATGTACGTATACCCTCTTCATACATAAGAAAAAAAACACGAATGAAAATATATGCTTGCTGTGTACTAGTAATCAGGGCAAATTGTCCGAGACTATTGCGAACTACGCAGTTCTCGTCCGCCGACACGTAAACAAAATAAAATCCATCACATGTCAGCAGGCCGCCAGGCGCGGCCTGCCTAACAGTTACACAACAGAATGTGGACGTTTTCTATATCCATAAACCAGAGATTTTTTTTCGTGACCAAAGGTTGGAGCAAACAGATTTAATACTGGACACGAGACACATTCCACAAACTCTACCGTACAGACACAAACAATTGCAGCTCAACTAAACGGCAGAATCAATCGAGTTTCCTTCACAAAAACTTGTCCACGTCTATTTACGAGTAACCGTAACATCCTTAGGATTCATTCTACATAAGTTGATGATCACTACTCTCCAAGCAGAGGTTTGGGTTTTGGGGGTATTTTTAGCGTGTTTTTAGGCTTTTTTATCGGGGTTTCTCTTTTGCACTGAATTTTTTTTTCCACCAAACCCAACCTCTGCCGGCACTCACCCCGGGGAGGGGCAAACCTATTAAAAGCTATTCAAAACAGGCGATAGTGCCCCTCCCCGGGAACCATCAAACTGTCATTAGGGATATCCATTTTATTGTGGTGGATTATCACACATCTAGGTAGTCAGAAAGGCATTCATTGGGCCACATGCCTCCTGCTGACTGTGCCTATTCATGCGTCTGGTTCACACCTCCTTGCAGAACGACTGAAATGTGTTGAAGAGATTAGGTTTATAGCCCATTGAAGCTTTCGACTGCCTGCAGAGGTTGGGTTTGGTGGAAAAAAAAATTCAGTGCAAAAGAGAAACCCCGATAAAAAAGCCTAAAAACACGCTAAAAATACCCCCAAAACCCAAACCTCTGCTTGGAGAGTAGATGATCACCAAAGGGCCAATTCAGAACACAAAACGACCTGAAAATGCAGCACCTACCTCACACCACCGCCCTTCCTCTCCAACTGAACCTGGGTGACCGTGGGACGAGAATTCTGCCTATATCCATCCGCCACGGGACTGGTAAGCTTTCTACCAACGTTACGACATATATATGAAACAAACAATTATAGTTTTTAACTGCACGGATGTAGCACAATCTGGAAATAATGCCAATAGCTGAAAAGCGAACACTTTGAACTAGATGTTTTGTTATTGTCCGCACTACTTTCTGTCGGCACTTGTGTACATATTGTCTGAGGACGATATGCGGCGGCGTGCCCCAGCGAGGCTCAATTAGGTTCTAACAAAGAACTCAATGCATCTAAGTCACCTCGGACATATATTAGCTTACACTTGGCCTGTTCCTTTTTGAGTGTCTACAAATTCTATGGGGTTGGCGGTGGATGAAATAATGTAATCACTGAGATACTTTGTGTCCAGTGTATTGGGTCTGACATCCAGGCTACAAACTCTACATGAAGTACAAGAAAGCGGGTGCATTCGCAAAGGCTGGAAGTACCAACTTCATGACAGACGGCTTGGTTGACCACATCATTACGCATGGGCGCAAAAAAGCAGTGGAAGCCGAAGGCAGCCGGCACTTGCAGCAGGGACGTGCAACGATGTACAACTTTAACACTAACAGATGGCAAGTGCCGACAGCCCCGGCCACTGTGCGAAGTACGGCTCGTACACCCTAATGAAATTAAACCAACGAAAGGTCATCGACGTGCAGCTAGTCCAGGTACATTTTGCTTGTGGCATAGCTTATGTGCATAGATTACCCGGTATAATTGTATTTGTATGGGAAAAGTGCCTATGTTGGTTTATATTACAGCTGTCTGCAATATTTTTTGCAGAGCAACGAGGTGGGTGGATCCTACCATATGGAGTAAAAAGGATTGGAGAAGTCCTTGGCGTGGATGGAGAGTGTGGATGTGGAGGTGGGGACTCTCGTCACCGACCGACACATAGGCATCAACAAGATGATCAGAGAGGATCACCCTACTATCAAGCACCTGTTTGACATCCGGCACGTTGCCAGAAGCAAGTGCATATTTTTTCAAGTACATTTTTTTTTAATTTCATGAAAATGTAGTATTCTAGTCATAAGTCAATCCTGTCTGGAATACACAGTACTGTATAGTTTGACAAAATTTTTAATTGTGTGCAGGGCTGTGGCACCATAACAATTTATTCATAAGATCCCTGCATGTTTTTGTTTTTTTTTAAATTTTTTAACAAATCTTTATTCAACAGAACAAAAGAGCGTACAAAAAGACAAACGATATAGCGTAAGAGTACACACACACTGAATTACATAAAAACATTCTACCCAGTCGATATATTTGCTAAATCTCCCCATTTTCTGTAATGACTGATCATATTGTTTTGTTTTCGTGCGATGCTTTCTTCTGTGGCTTTAAAATTATTTACAAAGGATTCTATACAATGACATAGTTGCGGAATGACGATTCTTGAAAATATACACCTTTCCCAGTAATATTATAAGATTGCATATAATTGGTACTGCTTCATGATGATCACCCTATAGAATGTTCAACGGATTTTCTATATTAAAAAAAGTCCAGTTTTTTGTTAAACCATTTCTGAACACTCTTTACAAAATTTAAACATCTTTCTGCAACACCATCCCTGCATGTTCTTTATGTTTTGTAGGTGTGAAGAAAAAGCTCCAACACCTGAGCCATAGGAAAGGGTGCCAGGTCCTGAAGCCTTGGGTGGGCAGTGGTGTGAAGTCCAGATGACAACAGACAGCTCGCTGTTGACAAGTGGAAATCTGTAGTGTCTCACATCATGACGTGATTGCGTTCTGGCAGGGAAAAGGTGATGACCTCCCTCTCCTCAGCAGATGTGCCCGGAAGTACCTTATTGTACTAGGTACAAGCGTTCCCAGCGAAAGAGTGTTTAGCACTGCGGGTGACATTGTGAGCTGAGTTTCAGTTCCATCACATACCAGATTGGGTTGCGCCAAGGTTATACTTTAAGATAAGTTATTGATGCTTTGATCCAAGCTATCCCACCAAGCTCACATTTAAGGTCATACCTGGAGTGTCGGGACCATCTGAGTTTAAAACCCGCACGACACCCTACCACCCCCAGTCTCATTGTTTAGTAGAAAGGTTTAACCGTACGATGGGCAATATTCTCCGGGCGTATGTTGCTGCCCATCAGCGGGACTGGGACATCCACCTTCCCGCCGTACGTTTTGCCTACAACACAAGTTGTCACGCTACAACTGGGTTCTCCCCGTTCTTCCTAATGCACGGGCGCGAAGCCCGGCTACCATTACATCTGCTAACAGGTGTCCCCATGTCAGAAACCACCATCCCCAAGTTTGTCACAAGGCTAAATGATTCCCTCCCCGCCCTTTTCTACCAGGTGCAGCAACAATCTTCTCAAAAAACAATGCCGCCAAAAAGAGTTATTTGACAAGAAGGTATATGGTGAGCCGTACGCCGCAGATGCCTTTGTTTTGATCTTAAACAAGGCAGTGGGCCAAGGTTTCGCCCGGAAACTGGCCAGGAAGTACAATGGCCCGTATCGGGTCCTGGGACGGGTACGCGACCACGCCTACAAAGTGCAAAACACCCGCGGCCGGCGAGAGGTGAAGGTGGTGCATTTTGAAAACATGAACATTCCACAGCAGCTTGACCCGGATTACGACCCGACACAAGGTGATCAACCGGCGCCCCAAAGGTGCCGAAATAACCAAACAAACCTCTACCCACAGCGACAGTGACACCCCCCACAGGACTCAGACTGGACTGCTACTATGTGTTCGACAACACAGAAAATATGGAGCGCCGTAAAACAACGGACACTTTTGGGGTAATTTGTTTTGGTGCATGGGTGACAGGTTCAAGCAACAGTGACCTTTTTGTTTGTGAAAACACTCACAAATTGACCAAAGATTCACTTGAGAATAGAGAACATGGAATGGAGTTCAGCCAGCGTGCCAAACGTGGGAGTGAGTATCGTTCCACTTCCTTAAATCGTTTTCTGACCTTGAAACTTATGTTGTTTGCACTAACGTCAGCAGTCATTCCTTTTTACGGCCCTGTGTGACGGCGTACTACGCGGAGAGGATTGGCCAGGGACGTGCCCTGCTGTCCAGTCATCTTCCACACTACAAGAACTCTAGCACCAGGCAAACAAAAAACAGGAGGATCTGGACGAGGATAAAGCAGAAAGGTGGGTGGAAAGACGCTCGATATTTGGCGCGCGAACGGGAGAGGATGGAGGCGGATGGCGTGCAGATAGTCACGAGGGAAGTCATGCTCGAGTGTGTGACGACCCTCGTAAGGTATTGCTATCCCAATCCCCCAACATGCCCTATATGGGCCATCGTTGGAACTAACAACAACAGATTCCCATGACCTTATCGGATTGACGGAACGAAACAGGACAATGATTTATAGTTATAATGGATTTGGACATACAGTCTATACTATAGTGACGACGGCGCGATACGGACAAAATGCAACGCCGATTGTGTGTAAACTAAAGTAGTGTCAATGATGAAGAGGTCCTGTAAACGCCGCCCGAGGGACCGGGCCTCTGAAAGCCGCCGGAGGGACTGGGCCTCTAAACGCCGCCGGACCTCTGAACGCCGCCGGAGGGACTGGACCTCTGAACGCCGCCAGGGGTCAACGGCACAACGTTCCCAGAGGAAACAGACGTCGTCAACGTAGACGCAATCGCCAAAACTCTGCACCAAACACGAGAAACAATGGACGAGGGGAGGGGAATGGACAGGGAGGGGGGGGGGGGGACTGACAGAGGGTACCGGCCAATAATATTCCAAAATGCGCACATCCAGTATCTGAACCACAATTATTAATTTTCTTTTACTTCATTCTCATTTCTGTTCAGTGTTATTTGCAATTGTATAGTAGGATGGATTTACAGTCACCATATACATGTATGACCGTGTATGTTCTTTTCTTCTGTAGTTTTGTATGACCCTATGGATACGATACTACACGCGGAGTGGGCACCACTTACTATTCATTCTTTCTTACTCATGTACTAGTCAGGACAACAGACAAGAACAGAAAGACCAGGCTGAAGGCAGCCATGACTTGCCAAAACGATGGCATCGCTGCAAAACGGAAATAGGAGTCAGCAGCAGAAAAGAGCAGAGCAGAGCACGAGCTCAAGATGTTGAAAATGCAACAGGAGCACGAGCTGAAGATGATGGGTCAGTTTATGAATGCTACTGGCCATGCGGAAGATTGGCCATCTCCTTTTGTGTGGAGGGTATGGTGCCTGGTTGAGGTACGTGCCAGGGACAATGCAGCCGTTTGTTGTGAGGGAGTACCTGGAGTTTCGGGGCATACCCTTCAGTAAGATACATCTGTACGTCATGACGCGAACAGATTACATAGATTTCAGAAAAAAAAGTCAAGAACAATGTTTCATTATTTGCAAATCCCTCTGCATAGGAGTTTTCTCGACTTATGAATACTCCACGGAATCCAGAGCGACATGGGGAGTACAGGGCTGCAGCAAGGAAGTGGGCAGAAAACTTCCGTGACACTACCCACATCGAAGATTGTGCACCTTACATACACTGTAAGTTACTACATATCTTTATAAATGGTGAGAACACACAAAACAGACAAATATTTTGTGCAAATACTTGTAGTATTAAGATATTAAAAAAACAGCAAAGGTTGACCAATTAAGTGGTTTAATAAAAAAAACAAAAACTACCCATCAGAATAAGAAGGGTACTTTATATTCCAACAATTCATGACCAAAGATGGCGACGGCACACTCAAGTAAGAAGGGTACTGTGTTCTCTTTTTGCTTCACATGTATTCTTTGTGTTGCCAAAATCCTTTTGAAGTTTTAAAATTCCTTCCAGACTTCGGATGCCATGCTGGGGATCAGCCGCACAGACACCCCTTTCTACACTTTGTTAAACTAAAAAAACCGTCAAGACTCGGCGACATCTAGCTACAAAGAAGGGGGGGGGGCGAATCCTTGTAGCAGACTCAGCAACAGGAGCTATCCGTATGATCACAAACGTCGAAGCCGCTGTACTGTTCCTCGAGACGTTCGGTGGGCTGTACACAGGGCTTTCAGTGTATATGCCCCACAGAAAAATGCCCCATTTCTCAGAATGTGCTAAAGGTGTGATGGTGATTTAAGGTGTTTAAAGACAACCTAGATTTGGATGACTTGCTCAAAACTATAAATGATGACTTTGACCATGAGAATGAACGGTTGTGTGAAAATGCCACCACGTGCCATCTAGTCCATTGGCTTAGAACTGACTAGTCCAAAACAATCATTCTATGCACGGTTTCTGACCCTTTGATTAATGATGTTCTTGTCGAGGGCTTCCAAACATGCTTTTCACTCATTCCGGTGGTGGAGGAAATGGTGGCATGGCAGATGGTATTGGAGGCAACAACCAGAACAACAACAACAACAATGCCGGAGGGGGTGCTGCAGGTGGCATGGCAGGTGGTGTTATCACTGTTTACAAATAACAGGTATGTAGCGCCACTGTTTGCAAGGTAGATATCAAGTTGTTTCCGTGTGGCTGCCTATGCAGAAGCCGGCATTACAGACTAAGACAGCCTTACAACCATGAGGGGAAGTGGAAAGATGGCCTGTGTACAATACTAGGAAGTGGAAAGATGGCCTGTGTACAATACTGGGGATTGTTGACGTAAGTGTTGCGTTTTCCTACGCTTGGTGCAATACCTTCGATGCGCGGTATTTACCTATGTATTGGGGGGGAAGTATGGTATGTACCCAACAACGAATCTGGGATGTGTTTTTTCTCATACGGAGAACACATCGAAGAGAAAGATCCTGTCCAACCAGTACGGTGTGGAGGTACGCCTTGCCATGTCTTCCTGCAGGGTGTGGACAGCGTTGACCCAGTTTACCTCAAGATGGGAGGAAGGACAGCTAGGAAGCGTCACGAGATAAAAGGTCACCACCTGCGTTTCGTGAACAAACGGGAAACTGACGAGGACAAGATCGACGTTCTGCAGAAGCTGATGAGCGGCGAGCTCGGGTACAAATTCGACTTGAAGGTATTTGAGACCGATATGATGATATGAAATTCGCACAAGTAGTCATCTAGATCTACCCTCATAAAAGAAAACGTCATGTGATGGCCCCTTATATACCGAGGTAGCAGTGACTATTGAACTTTCCTGTGTTCTATCAAGGATAGGGATGCACATTTACCACCTGTGCTGTACATCCAAATGGATAACAAAGCAGGGGAATGTACATACCGATTGGTGTTGGCCTACTGCTGCCTTCCTGTTAAACTTAAAATCGTGAGAAAGGTATGCCATAAGCATGGTATTGGAAGGTGGAGAGATCATCCCTCTCCTTCCACTGCCTTTTACCTCCCCAATGGACACGTATAGATTACAGAAACATACGGTCTCTGATCACTTATGGTAGCTGGTACTATACAGCGAGGAACAAAAGCTGTTTTCCCCCGTGTTAAACCTGTAAAGGAGTAGACCTTAGTCACCGTAGATGTAGTACGAGCAGACAAAAGGGACAATGCTGGAGCCCTCCAGGTCGCTATAATGTACAATAAAGAGGAGCTGTGTTTACCAATACTTGTGTCAAACTGCGTTTTTTGATTGTTGGTACATAAACTGTTGTTTTGAGGCATTTATCATATAATTACAATACTGGACACAATTGTTTGGCAATGAGATGTATCACTATTTTTTTGTAATTGCTACATCTGAAACGTCTATCAAACTTCTAGGTGTGTCCAGCTGTGTAAAGTACTCCATATAATCTTGCAAATACACTGTTATCATAAACTCTTGTTTGGTCTGTGAGTATCTGATGAGGTACATGTCAATGAGGATTACGATAGTCACTATCTAGGACATGAACACATTCAAGCTAATGTACATATGGAGCATAAACAGTTTGTACATGTATATCTGGTGACGAAGCAAAGCTTCAAACTGTAATTACTACCGGTAAATATCGTAACTATTAGTCTACTAGAAAACCTAGATATCTCAGTACTCCTAAGTTGACTGTTTGCCTTTTATACATATGCAGATAGGTGAACACCTGAGGAGAAAGGACGCCATAACCATGCTGAACCTTCCTCCAAGAGATGGGGAAAGCTACACCCCAAAAGTCCAAGGCCACAGAAATCAATCACCAACATATGTTAACAGAGTGCCTGGACAGAGAGATGAGTGACATGGAGCGTCACAACGCTCCCCACTCCTGTAAGATCGTTGACAAGGATGGGGAGGCCACTCTGAAAACCGACCCACTCCTAACCTGATGGTTGGCGGGCGTTTGGAAGGCCAGATTGGTGACTGTGTGACATGTGTAACATGTAGGTCAAAATTACTGACTTTATAATTTTGTCTGTACTGCCACAGAGCACCTTACCACACCATCAATCCGACCAGGCACCAGACGACACGGAGTTCGTCAAGAGGCTTAATGAGAGGGTGCAGAGTCACACGAACATCAAGAAAAAAATTTTCTCTCTTTTCAAGAGAGTATTGGATGACCACGGGATCGACAAAAACAATCCCACGATCCTACAAAGACGCCTTGTCCAAAGTGAAAGAACCGAGTCCCCCTTCGGAAACGTTTGATGCCTGTCCCAACGACTGCATCCTTTACCGTGGGTAACACGAACACGCTGCAAGGGCCAGTTAGTGGCCGTTGCGTACAGGAGGGGCTGTATGTGGGTACTGTGGCCGCAGAGAGGACACAGCCACTGTAGCCCTCCTAGACTACGCAGCCGGAGGTCTGTATACTCCCACAAAGGACCCGGATAGAGTCAGTAGAGTCACGTTTCATCATCGAAGCGGATTTCCCTGCACAGATGGTACTGCATAGTGTGTGCAGAGAAGATACAGCAAAGGCCTGTAGTGCAGACAGCCCAAAGGAAATCGAAGCGAAGGCAACAGCAAAGATGGGATCATACTTGGGTATGTTGGAAGTCTACTATTGCCATTCTGCATGTACTTGGTAAATATTTGTAACGAAAGTTACCATTATCTTGGCCAATATGTCATAAGAAAATAAGTAAGTTATATTCGTAAACACAGCTAACGTAGCCTACACATTTATCAATGCAAGTAGACCAGAAGACATGTACAGACGACGCGACGCCAATTCCCCCTCACTCTGTGCTGGGGGTGTACCACCCATAAATGCCAGAGCAAAATGAGGTAATCTAGAAGAAACTGAAAAGTGCAGGATTTGAAGCCCATGTCCACTGGCAAGATGGGCACAGCTCCAGTGAAAGATCCTTTCATGCTTCCTTCCCAAATGGAAAGGTGATGTTCTACAGCGGTCACGTTGGTATAGCTCACGGAGAAGCTAGAAACACTTGCAAAGATAAAGAAGCACAAAACTAAGGGGCTTTAGATCATAATGACCATCCTGTAAGGACTGCAAACATGTCACCGAACCAACTGAGAGTTTGGCTTTGCAGCTAACAGGAATTGAAACTACACTTCCATCCATGAACATTACAATGGACAGCCAGTCCACATAGACACACTAGTTACTGACGTTCCCTTGGAAGAACTACTGACGATATGTCCGGAAACTCGGCGTGAAGATTGCACGGAGGAACTGTTTAGAGGTTTTACCATTCAATTTCCGGGACAGAGATGGCAGGGAAAAATATCCATTAGCGATCTCGGTTTTAAGCACCGTAAAATCATTCCATATATATATATATACATATATATATATATATATACTGTGTGTGTGTGTGTGTGTGTGTGTGTGTGTGTGTGTGTATACAGAACCAAATGAAGACTAAAAAACACACTGAGCTTTGCTTCTCCGGTTAGAAAAGCCGACGTTCAGTCCTTAGAACTCTTATCTAAGTGTCATCTCACGGGAGGCCCTTCGCCTGTGTGTCACACATTGCATTCCTGTGCCCCTCCTGTGCCATGCATGCATGTAATTATATATATATATTTATTATATATATGCAGATGTGGCAACAGAAAAGTTTCTGCAAAGCACAGAATGTCGGCATTCTTCATCGATGCTGTCAGTTGGAGGTCACAAAGATGTTTCAGGTATGATCGAACATTTAGGAATATGAGACTGGTTGATGGGCCAGGCACAGTTGGTGCCCTCAAAGGGGCAAGCTTCTTGTTTGCCAACCGACTCATTTCCTCTGTGACCTTAGAACTGCATCGGATGGATGCTGCCCGGAACCCGACAATGTACAGATCTGCGAGCCTTCTCACCCGGCTGAACGCGACATATGCTTGCCCGGGCATGAAAGGGCCAGTGCCGGACATGCATAGCAAGAACAACCCGATGATGAGCGCTAGCGCTGGTACCCATATCAAACGGCCGATGAATGCCTTCCTCATCTGGTCCACGCCAGAGCGACGGTATATAAACAAGCTCATGCCGGAGCTCAAAAACTCAGACGTTTCCAAATACCTGGGTCGACGCCGGGGAACCATGACTGAAGACCAGAATATATATATATGTATAAATATATATATATATATATATATAACTATAACAGTAACATCAAAAGGCGGCATGTTCGAAGTTAAGTTTGTTGTGAGTTTTCATTTTCTTTGATCTCTACTATTGTAAAGGTGCTGTGGAGAAGCTAAACTCACTGCTACTATTTTACATAAATATAACCCTCCTGTGTATCCACCTATGCAACCGGCACGCACGCGCGCGCACATAAGACCGGTACAGGCTTTAAGTCACGATGGGGACTAGTGCTGTCTGACTACAACAGATTCAAGACCATCCTGCAGAGCAGCCAAGATATGGAGGACACAAACACTCTGTCCCTGTATTTGAATGAAACTACAATTTCCTCCTGGTACAGGAATAAAACAAGGAACCAGAAGGTGAGCATGCTGTTGCAGGGCCTGAAAGCTCCTGTTACCCCTGTACCCACAACCACATATCTGCCACCAGCCCGTCACCTGGCCCCAGCTCCTCCACCACCCTCCCAACACCAGTTTGTTTTCAACAACCAGAATGTTTTCGACAACCAGAATGTTTTCAACAAATTCAAGCCGTCTTTATAGGGAAGTTAGCTTCTAGTAGGTTAACAATGACTAAAATAAACAGTTACTAGTACTTTATTTGTTGTTTAGCATAGCTTACGAACGGTCCCCCCCAGTACGGGAGGGGGGGGGGGGCAAGCTACAATACTCTGTAATCTACAACAGATGCTGGCCAGCGTGAAAGTTAGCTACTAGTAGGTTAACAATTATTGGGACAATTGCCTTATTGCCTAGTTCCTGACTGTATCATACATGACAATAGCTGCAACCCGCACACTTACTGCCTGCCTAACCTATCCGTCTGTACCGGGTGTGGTCCCACCTGACTGGCGGCCTGTCGGGGAAACGTGTACCCATGAGAACCGGATTCCCGTACCAAACGAGGACGCTTTGCAGAACTTCCGACAGTGCTCTCTACGTATGGAATATTCAAATGCAGTGCCAACGAATGCAACACTCCACGATTTCGATACGCGAATTGTATTTGATTGATTTCGTAGAGCCATCGGAGTGTACGACTATCATTGTTTCAGGTCGCGATACCCCATCCATGCTCCAGATCTTTTCACTTCTCCGTGACTACAACATATTCGAGCATCCTCCCTTCGACGCGGACTGGGTTTGCCTTGCGTTACTAAGCTATTTTATCCGTCACATATATGACGACCCGCCAAGTGACATGCTGTACATGTTGGAACTCTACCAACATCAATGCTCACCAGAAGAACCATCCTACTGATGGTTTAACGGGCCGTTCGGAGAACGAATGAGATACTTAAGGCATTACTGTGTTCAACGGATCACGAATTTGAACTGAACATTAGAATAAGAATAATCGGACACCAACCAATAACGACTAATGAACGAACAGGACTACGATATCTGGAGTCTGTTGTGTCTTGTCGTTGTGGCAAAAATGACAAGAAAGCGAATGAGCACTATAAGAAAAATCGATCTTGTACGCACTCTTGTGGTTGCAAACGCTGTTCCAATGGAAAACCTGTAGTAAGTTAAAACGAAGGGGTAAAAACGTAAACATGACCATCAGATGAAGACTGAGTCCAGTCTCTCATACATCAACCGTTCCCCTGACAAGCCAAAACGTGACAGTCTTCGTGACTTTGAACGCTGTTTGTTGTTTGAGATAATGCAACATCACGACTAAGTATCGCAGCTAAAGATCTCATGAAATTGTATAATAATCTTGTTGCGGACCTCGGAAAAGTTGCTCAGGCGTTTCAGATAGGGGAGCTAACTTTAAAACAGGTATCAAGTTTTCTAAGTAGAAGAAGAAGCGAAAGAGACATTTTACAATTCCAATAATTGCCTTTGCATAGTTTCTATTTGCCTACGCTAAGTATACGTTTTAATTATGACCTTTGTTCTGAAATATGTGTACTGCAAATTAATGTTTTGGGCAGGTTCATGACATCAATGTGGGATTTTAAGACCCAGATAGAACAGAAGATATCTGGTATATCCGGACATTCCAGACCCCATCAATACGTCGCAAAAATGATAGGTGGGAAGGTCCATCTATCTACCCAGCTCTGACCCACCAAGGAGCAGCCAAAAGTACCCATTTCCTGTACTGTACCACTTTCATCCCGACATTCTCACTGCTATCATCTGCTAAGGAGTGGAAGTTTGATGCTAATGGTGATGCGGTAAAACAGCATGATGTGATGGTGAGGAATGTAAGGCATGGTCTCGTGAAGTGGAGTGAAACTGTACGAGTAAACGATTTGTTTATTCCCTGGTGGGAGAAGTTTTTAAAGCTGGAAAAAAAGGACCAAGGGAAGCCCGTATGGCAACTAATGGCCTAAAGAAATATGTGTAGAATACAGGGGCTAAAACAGTCGCATAAGCCATGTTCATTTGCTCTCAAAAGACACGAAGTGAAGAAGCTAGGCAGTCGCAAAAGAAAAGGGCTACTGTTCAGTGCACTTGCAAACTGCAAGTTTCAAGAGTGCACAATTAAAGCACAAATTGTGATTCAAAATGAAAAAGATCTAACAGCAAAGATTTCCTACTCTGGAAGTGTGCGACACCGATCTGGGGAAACACATGGGCGACAGGTAACAGGGAGGGATAGAGATGCCCTGAAGGAGCTGCTCAAGTTCAAGCCTCAGCGGCGGGAGCGTCTAGATCGTCTGGGACAGTTGTCCCAGATTGAGTTTGACTCTGGCTGCCGTGATCACGTGCCATCCCTACCAACACTGCATCAAATAGCGTCAGAAGGAAGGAAGGTAGGAACGAGTTGTAACAGTCACCCACTTGTTGATGCTTACGAAAAACTGAATGAGAAAAGCCAAGGCAAGAAGGCCCCTGGAATTAAGGATGTTGGAGTAGGCGACATAGTTGCTGTCGCCTACGACAACGGATGGTATTTTGGTGCCGTGAGAGAGGTTAGCGGGAGCGATCTTAAAATAAAGTTTAAGGTTGAATGCCCCGGACATAAATATAGGGAAGACTCTTCCCGACCCCACACAATTGAAAGTTCTTGCTGGCAAAACCCCAGGTGCGCCCTATGTCCGGGGGAAGGCTGACTTTCGTACACAGCTATGATGACATTTGTATGATGTACTTTGTGTGACTTGCATTAATTTGTATGACATTTTACTCACTTATTATCCATGTTGACACACATTGTATTTAATGTATTTTACGGTATATCTTTGCTAATGTTGCAACTGTTCTGTACGATTAACAGTATGGTAGAAACCTTTTTTTTAAACGGCCGAAAATTCATGGGCGCGCGGATATCATTAAACGCTTGGTGTCATGTTTCTTTTACTTGGGCAGACCGCTCTATAATTTGTTCGCCGCATCTATGCACCGTGCTCTATGCTATTTGTCCGATTTAGCCGTGGCGACTCGGTAATGCTTTTTGTATGGTAATATAATAGCTGGATACAGTATTATCATACAAAATGCTGTTTAATAATTGGTTGTACAAACACCCCCCCCCCTCCCGCTTCGCTCTATACATAAGACCCTAAAACGATCACTGAGGTATATTAGTGTATGATACGTTTTTTCGGTAAACTGACTATATCTGCCTCGACTCCCACCTTCTATGGAAAACGACCATCAGCTGATGAGGAAGCTACAGTTCGGAGAAGAATCGCAAAGAAGACTTGTCACGGCAGATGGATGTCTCCTTTTGGACAGGCGCAAGGACAACCTCGGGGTATGGGAAGATTAAGGTGACGTGTTGTGGTCGTGAACAGACCCTTCGTGTACACAGGGCTCTGTACTTCTTAGATACAGACCTACAGAGTATGGACACCAAGAAACAAGTCAGTCATCTCTGCAACGAGAAACTTTGTGTCAATACGGGCCAACTGTCGCTCAAGGACAACGTGATCAACATGCAGAGGAAAAACTGCTTTTCCGACACGTCGGTCACGCTGACTGCATCATAACACAACGATAAGTTACATGGTACGTTCAAGTAAGTATTACCAATTTGTCATTGCATTGCTAATGGTGATGATGATGATTGCTAATGGGAACTGAAAAAAATGTTACATTTATTGGTAAGATAGCCATGTCATACTGTCTTTCTTCCCTACATTCCCTTCTTTGTAGTGTTACAATCTGATATACACACGAGGCACACATTTTCAGTATGGAAATTGTACATTAACACATGACAGTATAATTCAGCCCTTGAATCTTGTGCCTGGAGCTGCTTATTTTTTTTTGCTGACAGCACAGAGTGGAACTAATCAAAGCTGGTTGAAGGATCCTGTGATACCCATACAGGAACAGTGGTCTATTGTACAGTATTCCGACCTAACAGATAGGAACCACATGTGCCTGTGTCACTTCATCACTAGATGGGATAACAAGAAGGTCAGGTGTCACCAGTGCTTGTCATTTCTTTGTCTTTTCCAACAAATTTTCCATTCAGCTTGTGGCAAATAGTACAGTCATAATGGGTGAACAAGCTTGGCGGTTTGTGTTTTTGAGAGTTTTGAGAACTCGGTGTTAGGGTTAACTTCCCCCGAATGGAGGATGATGACTTCGCAAAAGTCGAAGATGTTCAGCCAGGGAAAGAAGATGGAACTATAAGAGTGAAGGTGAGTTTAACAATTTTTATTGGCCATCATGGGTATGATAGTTGCAAAAATTGGATTCCTTTTTCAAGTGATTGTTTTGTACGTTCGTAACTTATTTCCTAGTTTATTTTTGCTGCACTTGATAATTGTCAAAATTATAATTGTCAAAAAAGCAACTCTTGCATTCATACCTAGTGGTAGCCGAGGTACAGACATCATGTATGAAGAATATATTGTTACAAACTGGAATGCGAGTTAATATGACATACTACATCTATGCAGTGGATTTCCTATATAGCATTACATATGTATAGCATTACTTCCTTCGTGTATCATGCATCAAAACATTTTTTCCTTTTTTTTTAGTTTGCTGAAGATCTGCATGCCAGATTTCCAGGAGGAAGACATCAATAAGTACTTCCTGACGGATGTTATGACACAAGGGATAAGTCCTTACCAACTGGAATGTATGCTAGTGGACACCATCATCAACACAATCACAGCATTGCCATATGACCAGGTATGCAGGTCATAACATCATACATGTTGAGAAAATTAAACCGGGTACGGTTGAAAGCAGTATCTTCCTGACCACTCCGAACAGTTAAAATCATTCCATAGTGCCACCACTCCTGCAGAAGAACCAATTCATTGTCTGACTTGGTCTTTCCTAGATCTTGCAACTGTTGGTCATGTGGGGCAGCTTGGGCAGTTGTTTCTAATATCATTAATTCTTTTCTGTTTATTTTTCCAATATTGTTATGTTATTTTTGGTCATTCCGTGTAAGCTGTGTGAGCTCATACAGTAATGTACACATGCACTTTAATGACTCCATCAACATTTGCATATTGTCGTTATTTGATTACAGTCGGAGAAGTGGAAGCTCAAGACCCACGTGACAGGGGTCCTGGTACATGGGCTGGGCCAGGCGTTCGCCTTCATCGGTTTCAAGGGTAAATTTACACATTTGTATGCAAAACAGTACTCCATAAAGGAAAATGTTGTGTTTGCATTTTCAAGTGTGATTATATCTTTTAGGTTTGATAATTAAATGACACGCTATATTCTGACTTTTCCTACACAAGTATAACAACAAGCTGCCTCCAAGGCTGTTACTACAAACGGACAACTGTTGGTAAGTTCATCATACATTTTGTATTCCACTTATAAATCTCTAGCTCAAGAACTAGCAGTATATATAATTAATATACTATAATATTAATAGAATAGAATAGAATAGAATAGAATAGAATAGAATAGAATATATATAATGTCATCATCATCATCGTCTGGCTGCGGAGCAGTCGACCACAAGTCTTCCCCACGACTGTCGATCCGCCGCCAGGTTGGCAATGTCCTCTGGCCGCAGGTCACCCTCGGTGTCCCCCAACAGGTTCCGGATGTAGCCCAGGTAGTCGAGTCGCTGGCGCCCTGGGCGCCTTTTGCCCAGGTTACATCTATGACAGTGTTACATCTTTTAGAACAATGCTATTTAATATTACAGAGATTTATTACGTTTGTATTTTATCCCAGAACATCATGAAGGAGTACCTTCAGCCAAATAGAGAGAAATTATCAACTGATCCTGTCAAAGCTGACCAGCATAGAAGCCAGGTTGGTAAGGAAGGATCATAAAGTAAGTAGTGACCCACTCATTGAATATGCCATGTACCAGTGGTTTTAAAGCTTCATGTCAAAGGCACTTTAAATGATAATAATGAATGTTTGCTGCTTTACCTTTCAAAAGATATTGTTTAGAAACTATTAAATCATTGCCATGACAGACAACTACATGTATCCTTCCATCATTTAATAACCCATTGATAATTGTTTCATATGTGAGTTCACTGTAGCGTAGGGAAGCCTACCATCATACGCCCCGTAACTACCAAACCCGCAGCACTGCATACACCTCACCACCACCACCCCACAACTCTGGGAGCTTCCTGAGCCTGCTGCAAGACAATGCTGAGCCTGAGGCCTGGGGTCAGCAGCAGCAGCAGGACTCAGTGTCAACATGTGTGGGATCTGGGCTGACCACCCTTTATGGTCAACCCTATTATGATGGCCGGAGGGAGGGCACACCATCCAATCCAGCTGCTGCCGCCAGCAAGGTTGGTTCTGGCAGGTTGGTTCTGGCAGGGGACTTTTTCCAACTACCCCCTGTTGACAAGAGGGAGGACCACACGCCTGACTATTGCTTTTTGCATAAGTCATGGCAGACTAGTATAGACATTTGCATCTTTCTCAGTGGGGTTTTCCGTCAGGATAATGTGCAGTCTCGGTTGGGTTAAGGCGGCCTAGGCTGATATTCATGTTCGAGTTCGGGCGTGTGTCTGCACGATGGCCACAGACCTGTTTCGAACCCGAATCATGTTCCACCGTGTTCGATATGACGTCATTCGAATAGAACGCGTGTTCGAATTCGGGGTTACCGGCGGTCATTTGTATGTTTCCCCTGTTTCCCCAACGTTTCCGCGTTGTTACGCATTTTATTCACGGAGTATGACTTAAACGGCTTTACGCGCAGCTGAAAACAGCATAATTCATGTTTAGAGTAATCCATGTTCACGTATCACTTTATCAAAATTGTCCGAGGCTATTTTGCATGTAAGTTTTAACTGTGATTTTTTTTAAAAGAAAAATGACAGAAAAATAGCCGTTTCTGTCGTTTTTGGCCCAAAAAAACAATGTAACTGTCATTTTAAACAAAATAGCCTCGGACAAAAATAATAAATAGGGGGTTGGCTTTCTACTTGTAAAATATCATGATGAAAGGTGTTGTTACCGCTTGCGCGTAAAGCCATGAAGTAAACAGTTTTTTTTAACCAAAATGTTGATTTTTAACCCAAAAAATCCAGAAGTAGTAAAAACAAAATAGCCTTTATTCAATGTGTTTCAAGTACTACTAGAACTGTGTGAAGTTTAGTTCTGGTGCGACCAAGCTATCAAACGTTACAGGCATATGTAGTATGCCATAGGTTGCCTTAACCCAACCGAGAGTTCCTAGAGATGTTAGATCACCTTAGACTTGGCCGTCGTACACCTGCATGTCTTAATCTGTTGGCCAAGTTAACTAGGGTCATCCCTAAAGTAGATGTTATAGACTAGACTTTGAGACAAGACATGCAGGTGTACAACCAGCAAAAACTGGACCGTATGGAAGGGACTGAGAAACGTCTTGTTGCACAAGACATGGGTCCACAGAAGGGCAACCTTGACAGACTTTGTCAGGCCCCTTATATTTTGAGTTTGAAGATTGGCGCTCCAGTTGTGCTTTTGCAAAACCTTTTCCACATATCGCCTAAGCTTGTGAATGGTCTTGGAGGAGTTGTTGTTGGTTTTTCTAATAGCCAGCCTGTTGTTACATTTGACACAGGAGAAACACACACTATGGATCGCTACACATTTGGATATTATGAATCTGGTCGGTTGAGTGCTGCTAGGCTGTAATACCCATTGCAGCTTGGATTCTCAATTACCATACATAAAAGCCAAGGAAGCACACTCAAAAATGTGGAAATAGTAGATTTCAACATGTTTGCCGTCCAGTGTTCAACTGTTAATTAAACTGTTACTTTTCTCGTTTAAAACAGTTATCGAAGTGCATGACGCACAATACTGTAAGACCGGCAGTGATGTTTCCAACTGTTAAACTGTTACTTTTCTAGTTTAGAACAGTTATCGAAGTGCATGACGCACAATACTGTAAGACCGGCAGTGATGTTTCCAACTGTTAAACTGTTACTTTTCTAGTTTAAAACAGTTATCGAAGTGCATGACGCACAATACTGTAAGACCGGCAGTGATGTTTTCAACTGTTAAACTGTTACTTTTCTAGTTTAGAACAGTAATCGAAGTGCATGACTTAAACACACAGACTGAGAAAGACTGCCATAGTTCTGATTACTTCATATGGTTTTGTAACGAGGTTAAGATAAGTTCAAGTGTTTTCAGTAAGACAGTTTATCAATTATGGTTTTGTAATTAAGTTACAAAGATAGACTTGGATAGTTCATGGACAATAATGGTTTTGTAACGAAGTCAAGAAGCTAATAAGTTCAAGTCAAGAATCAAGTGTTTTCAGTAAGACATAGATAGTTCTGATTAGTTCAGTTCATCAATTATGGTTTTGTAATCAGGTTAAAAGTCTAAGACGTTCAATTTTTTTCAGTAAAAACTGTCCAGTATCCTATGTCCATGTTTGACAATGCTGGAAATCTTGAGTATACTTCAACTTGACATTGGTATTTTTATATTGTAGTAACTATGTGACAATTATTTGACATGAAATAAACCTAAGAATGGGTTCGAGTCGAGACTTTGAGTTGAGTTGGCATTTCATGGACAGACATACAAAGCTACAAACATGCAAAAAGTACAATACATGAATAAAACTAATAGTATATGTCTGATTATATCCATATAATTACATTCCAGTAAAATTACTTAAAGGCTTTGACCTTGGTTCACCGAAGTTGTTCACATATGGGTTCAGGTCCGGACCTTCACGGCGGTCAATTTCTAGGGTAAAGTTTCCAATTCTACGGAGGGGTATCAGGTTACCGGGGTTCCACGCGCGGCTTCCGTGGAGCCGGTCTCTGCGGTAAACATTCTTTTCATCAGTTATAAACAGTTTCACGGGGACTCTCTTGTTCAAGTGTGATAAAATCCGCACTGCATATAGCTCAAATGTTGGTGTTTTTATTACAATGCTTAAATGTGCGTGAAATCACTCTCGACGCGTCGAATGCTTATTCTAGAACAATCGACGTCAATAACCAAACAACTGATTTAAACCGACCCCAAATCTCTCCGAAAATTCCATATTTTTGCATTTTAGAGAACAGTATAACAAAATTAAGATTTGAGTCGGACAGTTTTCTTCATTTCAAAGTTAAAGTGTTGGTAAGATATAAAAATTCGCCAAAAAATGCCCTTTTTCAACTTTCAAGACGGATAATTCCAGAACGCCGCCATCTTTAAAAAATCCGTCCGACACAGATCGAGATTTTTGTCTTACCTACAATTTAAAACGTTTTTGAGGTAAATTGAATTTGTTTTTCTTGCGGTTTAAATACCATGTTTGCACGCATGTCAGGTCGTGTGAGTAAGTACAGGGGGTAACTTATATCCCCGTAAACAACAATTACGTTCTTCAAGGTCACACACGATAACGGCAGTAGCTTCGTTACATGTCACGTATCCACTATAAAACAGGGCATAGATATACTGTCCCGAAATTGGTTTATATTTGTGAAAAGGTGCATTTTTTACTGTTAGGCGGTACCCGTGTAAAAACGGGCTTGAAGCCGCGGGTTTACTGTACATGACCGCGGGTAACCCCGGATCGAACGAACGTTCGGTTCGATTGACGTCATATCGAACATGATTCGATTCGAATGACGTCATATCGAACATGATTCTGTTCGATGAAAAGGTTGGAATATTTGGGCCCAAATTTGACCATCGTGCTTTAGGTGTGAAGTTTAGGTACACATCCCTATACTTGACAAGTAGTCAGCTGCAAGAATACTCCAGACTGACCCCAACGTACTTGGCAAGGACAGGTTCTTGGACAAAAGAGCTGCAATGTTTCCCCCAATTGATGATTCAACAGTTAAGAACTATCTCCTAAACAGCAAAGTCTTTGACAAAGATCAGCACACCAAATACAAGCCGCAGAGACCCTTTCAGATGAAAGACTTTGTTCATTCAATTAAGATAAACCTTGACCCGTGAGGCCCAGTGCAACTCATCACAGTCTGGAGCTAGTGAGAATGTAAAAGCCCTGTACATCATTTTGGACAAGATAAATGTATATACAGCTAGCGGAAGGGCTGTGTCTTCCAATTTCTGGATCTAACGTGGCTATTGAGTTCCACGGCCTATCCGGTTGTACCATACCGCGATACCGCACTAAGATACTCCCAAATCTCAGGGCCTCCTTCCCTCACATAGTTTTCGTCGAACTCGCACACAATGATATAAATAGACCATTTCTACCCCATTGTAAAATAGCTTATGATCTTGCGTCACTTCCTTCTGTTCATGTTGTGATTGCGCCATTTTCCCCAAAGTTTCGAGCTGTTTTAACGGACAAATTTAAATGGTTTTAAACATTTTTCGGCCTCAATATTGCAAAAGATCTAGGCCTAGTGTCCAGGCGGCTGTCGAAGAAGGGACGGCTCCGTACGGCTGCGAGTACCCGCAGCAAAAAGTCTGCTGCTACCAGCGGAGTCGGTCGCCGTGGTAGGTCATCACATGCGCTGGAAATGCTGCCGTCCAACTTTCGGGAGGGCGTTGAGAATTAGAGATTTTCCCATCCGTCAGACCATCAGAAAGGCCTGTCTGGTCCGGGCCGGGGGGGGGGGGGCAAATGGAGGCCAAAGGAATGTCTGTGGAGAACGCGGATTCACCCGTTTCGTCTGTTTCTTATCCCTCGGACGGAGAAGTAATCCATCCAGGACGAAAGCTGGACTTTGCAAATTCGTCCGATCTAATGCCAGTAGTACTAGTAGTGGAGGACGGCTACTTTGTTGGCCAGGTAGGTCAACTTCAAACTTTCATTGGCAATTTGAAGTGTCGAACGGAGGGTTGCCAGGGCATTCAAGATCACATGCCAGATAGGTGAGCTGAGTTTCAGTTCCATCACATACCTGATTAAGAGCGGGTTGCGCCAGGGTTATACTGAAGGAGAAGTTATTGATGCAGTGATCAAAGCTATCCCACCAAGCTCACATCTGCGGTCATACCTGGAGGGTCGGGACCATCTGAGTTTAAAACCCGCACGACACACTACCACCCCAGTCTGATGGTTTAGTAGAAAGGTTTAACCGTATGATTGCCCACAACACAAGATGCCATGCCACCACTGGGTTCTCCCTGTTCTTCCTGATCCACGGGCGCGAAGCCAGGCTACCATTACATCTTCTAACAGGTGTCCCCATGTCAGAAACCACCATCCCCAAGTTTGTCACAAGGATCCCTCCCCGCCATCTTCCTCCAGGTGCAGCAACACACTTCTCAAAAACAATGCCGCCCAAAAGAGTTATTTGAAAAGAAGGTATATGGGGATCCGTACGCCGCGGGTGACTTTAAAGTCTTGATTTTTAACAAGGCAGTGGGCCAAGGTTTCGCCCGGAAACTGGCCAGGAAGTACAATAGCCCGTATCAGGTCCTGGGACGGGTCGGACACCAAGCCTACAAAGTGCAAAACACCCGCGGCCGGCGAGAAGTGAAGGTGGTGCATTTTGAAAACATTAAACAATTCATTCCACAGCTAGCAGCTTGACCCGGACTACGACCCGACACAAGGTGATCGGCGCCGAAATAACCAAACCTCTATCCACAGCGACAGTGACTCTCCTAACTCTGATATCCCCAGAGGACTCAAACTGGACTGCTACTATGTGTTCGACAACACAGAAAATATGGAGCGCCGTAGATCTATAGGACAACCGACACTTTTGGGGTATTTTTTTTGGTGCATGGGTGGCAGGTTCAAGCAACAGTGACCTGTTTGTGAAAACAATCACAAATTGACCAAAGAATCACTTGAGAATGGAGAACATGGAATGGAGTTCAGCCAGCGTGCAAAACGTGGGTGTGAGTATCGTTCCACTTCCTTAAATAGTTTTTTGACCTTGAAACTTATGACCTTGAAACTTATGTTGTTTGCACTAACGTCAGCAGTCATTGCTTTTTACGGCCCTGTGTGACGGCGTACTACACGGAGAGGATTGGACAGAAAGGTGCCCTGCTGTCCAGCTAGGTTTCTTCCACACTACAAGAACTCTAGCACCAGGCAAACAAAATACAGGAGGTTCTGGACGAGGATAAAGCAGAAAGGTGGATAGGAAGACGTTCGATATTTGGCGCACAAACGGGAGAGGATGGAGGCGGATGGCGTGCAGATAGTCATGAGGGAAGTCATGCTCGAGTGTGTGACGACCCTCGTAAGCTATCCCAATCCCCCAACATGCCCTATATGGGCCATCGTTGGAACTAACAACAACAGATTCACCTTACCTTATCGGATTGACGGAACGAAACAGGACAGTGATTTATAGTGATAATGGATTTAGACATACAGTCTATACTGCAGTGACGATGGCGAGATACGGACAAAATGCAAACGCCGATTGTGTGTAAACTGAAGTAGTGTCAAGGATGAAGAGGACAACGAATAACCTGCTCAAAAACATGAAGGTATGCCCTTGTCGTCTTGATATGAATTGTACCTAAGTTGTTTTAAAGTGTACTGTCTGTTGACTATACGACGTACAAGAGTAGTATAAAAGTGATGTGTAGTTCACTTGTACTTTTATTCATCAATCTTATTCGAAGCATATTTGCAAGCTCATCTATTTTCAAGTCCACCAGAAGAGTATCATACTGACATGATCGGATTGACGGAACGGAACAGGACAATGCTTATAGTTATAATGGATTTGGACATATAATTTATACTATAGTACCACACACGAGGCTACCACAGCAAAAACATGTCAGTCCTGTTGGTACACTATAAGCAGAACGCTCTGCTGGGAGCTGTGCCATGGCCATGGCCTTTCTGTTTCTTTGGTGACTGGGGACCTCTGTACACGAGAAACAATGGACGAGGGGAGGGGAATGGATGGGGTGGCGGGTGTGAGCTCGGAATGACAAAGGGTACCGGCCAATAATATTCCAAAATGCACACATCCAGTATCTGAACCACAATTACGCCACACCAATTTAATCTGTTGGTTCTCGGATTCGCCTCTTCGTTTTTTTCTGATTTGCAAAAAAAAAATTGATTCTGGTCCTGAATCAACTGAAAAATGCTCATGTTTTGCCCCCAACAGTTGAGGAAAGTCATTTTCTTCCTAGTTGTTACAGTTTTCCCATCTATCATTGCAGTGGTTTGATTAAAAGTTCAAAATTCAATGTTTAAATCTTAACCCAGCCTTTTGTGTTTACTTCATGGCTCATTCCGTAGCATTTAAGCCTATAATAGATGCCTAGACCTGTTTTTATTTTTATTTTTTTTCGCCCTGTCGCTTCATATTTTTTTCTGAAAAAGTCCGAGAACCAACAAATTAAATTGGTGTGGCATTCTCATTTCTGTTCAGTTCTATTTGCAACTGTATAGTAGGATGGATTTACAGTCACCATATACATGTATGACCGTGGATGTTCTTTTCTTTTGTACTTTTGTATGACCCTATGGATACGATACTACACGCGGAGTGGGCACCACTTACTATTCATTCTTTCTTACTCATGTACTAGTCAGTTCAACAGACAAGAACAGAAAGACCAGGCTGAAGGCAGCCATGCCTTGCCAAAACGATGGCATCGCTAAGACAGAAATAGGAGTCAGCAGCAGAAAAGAGCAGAGCAGAGCACGAGATGTTAAAAATGCAACAGGAGCACGAGCTCAAGATGATGGGTCAGTTTATGAATGTAATGGCAAGTTTCTTTGACCGTACCCTCTCTACGGGTCCTTTGGCGTCACTTTCCGATCGATTCACGATAGGAAACTGTATGCGCCCAAGCTGGCACAACTAGACTCTGTGGACGTCCGGGTGTCCGGGTGTGCTGAGACAATTGTCACGGCCTGCCGTATCCCGGACGAGTTTGACGACAACTATGTCCGCAACTGGCTGTCCCGCCACTGTCAGGTGCTGGCCTCCCGCATGGTGACATACAGGGATAGGCCCACCATCCGCAATGGAAATAGACAATAGGTTCTACTGAACCCCGGGGCCAACATCCCCTCCTCATGGAAATTGATGGATGGACGTATCGTCTTTTTCCATTATGTCGGGCAGGTAAGGACGTGCATCAAGTGCCAACAGGAAGGGCACATGGCTGCAGACTGCACTACACCGTTTTGCAGCAAGTGCCAGACTGTCGGCCATGTCGCGTCCGAATGTACCTCGAACTTTGTATGTAATATCTGTGCCAAGGAGGGCCACGTGGCAAGGCGATGCCCTATGTCCTTCGCCAACAAAGTACAACTTAAAGTGGACCAGTGGGTCTGGAACCGTGGCCGGGACACCCGGTCCCCAGCCTGCGGTGCCTTCTCGGGCCTCCAACCCCCCCTTGCCCGAGAAGCCTACCCCAAAGGATGTTCATGACTCCTCTGACGAAGAGTCCTCTGACGAAGAGTCAGATTAAGGGTCCCCCTCCCCCCCGCTCTGGCGCTAATTGGTTGAACAAACACTCCTACATCTATCTGGTTCGCACAAACGGACAATATTCACCCATTCCGTGTTCTAGGTCCTAGAGCTTACAAATACTGTTCCTAGCTATGGCTACGCCAAATCATAGCTTTTTTGCGAAACGTCCGTCGACAGATGATGCTGAAACATTGCGAGCGAGGATTGCAAAGAAGTCTGTCCCCACGCCGCGAGGCTGTGTGATTTGGGCCGGCGCGACTACCACACGGGGATACGGGAAGATGACATTGACAAAAGATGGACGTCAACAGACGCTAACTTCACACCGGGTCGTATTTTTCCTGAGTTGGTACATAAACTGTTGTTTTGAGGCATTTATCATATTATTACAATACTGGACACAATTGTTTGGCAATGAGATGTATCACTATTTTTTTGTAATTGCTACATCTGAAACGTCTATCAAACTTCTAGGTGTGTCCAGCTGTGTAAAGTACTCCATATAATCTTGCAAATACACTGTCATCATAAACTCTTGTTTGGTCTGTGAGTATCTGATGAGGTCCATGTCAATGAAGATTACGATAGTCACTATCTAGGACATGAACACATTCAAGCTAATGTACATATGGAGCATAAACAGTTTGTACATGTATATCTGGTGACGAAGCAAAGCTTCAAATTGTAATTGCTACCGATAAATAACATAACTATTAGTCTACTAGAAAACCTAGATATCTCCGTACTCCTAAGTTGAGTGTTTGCCTTTTATACATATGCAGATAGGTGAACACCTGAGGAGAAAGGACGCCATAACCATGCTGGACCTTCCTCCAAGAGATGGGGAAAGCTACACCCCAAAAGTCCAAGGCCACAGAAATCAATCACCAACATATGTTTAACAGAGTGCCTGGACAGAGAGATGAGTGACATGGAGCGTCACAACGCCCCCCACTCCTTTAAGATCGTTGACAAGGATGGGGAGGCCACTCTGAAAACCGACCCACTTCTAACCTGATGGTTGGCGGGCGTTTGGAAGGCCAGATTGGTGACTGTGTGACATGTGTAACATGTAGGTCAAAATTACTGACTTTATAATTTTGTCTGTACTGCCACAGAGCACCTTACCACACCATCAATCCGACCAGGCACCAGACGACACGGAGTTCGTCAAGAGGCTTAATGAGAGGGTGCAGAGTCACACGAACATCAAGAAAAAAATCTTCTCTCTTTTCAAGAGAGTATTGGATGACCACGGGATCGACAACACAATCCCACGATCCTACAAAGACGCCTTGTCCAAAGTGAAAGAACTGATTCCCCCTTCGGAAACGTTTGATGCCTGTCCCAACGACTGCATCCTTTACCGTGGGTAACACGAACACGCTGCAAGGGCCAGTTAGTGGCCGTTGCGTACAGGAGGGGCTGTATGTGGGTACTGTGGCCGCAGAGAGGACACAGCCACTGTAGCCTTCATAGACTACGCAGCCGGAGGTCTGTATACTCCCCCAAAGAGGACCCGGATAGAGTCAGTAGAGTCACGTTTCATCATCGAAGTGGATTTCCCTGCACAGATGCTACTGCATAGTGTGTGCAGAGAAGATACAGCAAAGGCCTGTAGTGCAGACAGCCCAAAGGAAATCGAAGCGAAGGCAACAGCAAAGATGGGATCATACTTGGGTATCACTGCACGAAATAGCCTCGGATTATAGCGAATCCTGAAGATCCGAAATCGTGCATCATGACGGATACGTAGCGAATCCGGAGAAATCCGCAATCCTTGCTCGAATACGAAGATGCACTGCAGATCCGACAATGGACCTATACCATTATTACGTCACAGATTGTTTACCTGTTCTAAAGAACATTCTAGAACGGTCAGTTAAAGAAGAAAGATCATTTCAAAGTTTTCAAAGTAAGGTATGTCTGATTTTTGCTGCGTCTAGTTGTGTTGACACAGCATTACATGCCGCATGGGTGATTTAGTTGTGACATTAGACGAAAGTAGTGATGTATTAAAAGCCTTATACATGTATTAGGCTAACGCTACACCAACAGTTGAAACACACACCACGCTACGCACCCCGTCGATTGACCGGCATTCATTGCGGTAAACAAACTGTGACGTAATAATGGTATAGGTCCATTCCGGCACCGTATACGCCCGGATCCGCGAGAAACCACAGATACAAATTTGATATTCGCAAGGAACCTTCTTTCTCAAATATGTTTTAAGTCTGTTTTTTTTTTTAGTCTGGAGTTGCCTCGGATCCTGACAGATATAGTAAATACCAATGTAGGCGTCGTATGTACTACCACGGATTTCAGCAAATCCGGATGCCGGGAATTTGACGGATTCTAAAATAATCCACAGGGCACTGCTGCTTTGGACTCTCCCACAGTTTCCGAACAAAATGACAGAAAGCGGGATTTCGCGGATCTCACTTCCGCAGATCCGAACAAGATACCAGAAGCGGGATTTCGCAGATCTCGCTTCCACAAATCCGAAAGTGATATCAGCAATGGGATTTTGCGGATCTCAGAATTTCGCACTTGGCACAGATGCTATATCCCGAGTCCCGCAGCACCAAAAAGATGCCAAAAGCAGAATTTTACGGATCAAGGTTCTATGGATCCGATAAAGATACCCGAAGCGGAATTTCACGAATCACGGTTCTGCCGATCCGAAAAAAAGATACCGGAAGCGGGATTTCACGAATCACGGTTCTGCAGATCCGAAAAAAGATACCGGAAACGGGATTTCACTGATCACGGTTCTGCAGATCCGAAAACGATACCAGAAGCGGGATTTTGCGGATCTATCTTCCACAGATCCGAAAGAGATACCAGAAACGCAGAGAATTTTATGAATATCAGAATTTCTTTTTTGGCTTTTTTTGCCAACAGAAACTGGATCATCGCCTTGAAGGTGAAGAAACCATACAGTAAGCGGCTCAAGCTCAAGCTACAGCGCACACTGAGTCCGGAGTACATGTCACCAGACGAGTCAGTTTATGATGGAAATGGAAATCTTTTTTTTTTACTAAGGCCATTATTTGGCTGCCCACATCTACAAAATACAAAAGTGAGCTGGACCAAAAATATGAAACTTCATACCAAAGTGAACAGGTAAAACGGCAGTGAACAAAGAGGGTACCTGGCCCAGTGACCCTTCTTCCACTTCCAAGTCTAAAAATCCCATCTTGTTCGAGTTGAATCAATGGATTTCTAAATGTTAACTTAGGTCTAGTATTATTTCTGGTGAATTTCCTGAGGCCAGTGCAACTCGTTCACCATGATTTGTGTACGGATATGTACCCCAAGTTAACTCTTTGAGGGTAACTTATCAGTGGATAGAAATGTTTGTTACAGTTTTTTTGTTAGTAATGCTATGATTTGTGTATGGATATGTACCCCAAGTGTAAGGACATAGCTCACTATTTTAAGGTAACTTTGGGCAGAAATGTTTATTACAGTTTTTGTTAGTTCACTATGATTTGTGTATGGATATGTACCCCAAGTGTAAGGGACATAGCTGACTATTTTAGGGTAACTTTGGGCAGAAATGTTTATTACAGTTTTTGTTTGTTTACTATGACCTCAAGTGTAACGGCATAGCTCACTGTTAGGGGGTAACGTTGGACAGAAATGTTTGTTACAGTTTTTGTAAGTGGTAACAAAATTTGTGGATAACTATATATGTACCCCAAATGTAAGGACATAGCTGTCCACTTAGGAGTGGTAATTGAACACGATATGTTTCAGGCTATACTATGTATTGATAATAAACAATTTAGTTGCAGGAGCTCCTATTAAGCCTGTACGTATCCGAATGTATCCTGAATGGGAATATGGTAAAAGGTATTTAAAGTTCAAATCCTGAGGTACGCATTTGTCAGGGGTCATTTCTGTACGAATCCCGGGCAAATCCGAGCGTCTTCTGTGTGGAATATTCGGATTTGTACGGAATAGGCTCCGGATTGCAGTAACCATAGTTTCGGATTTTCTGACGGATTCCATTCTGTGATCCGTCAGTATCTGCCAACAATTCCGGAAAATCCCGGACGCATCTCCCAAGATCCAAATTCTTTTCTGTGCGTATCCTGGCAAAATGCGAACGTATCCTTTGTGAAAGACTACAAGGATCCTGTATTCCGGATTTGTACGGAATAGGCCCGGATAGCAGTACCCGATGTTTCGAATTTTCTGGCGGATTCCATTCTGATCCGTCAGTATCCGCTTGTATCTGTCAGCAATTCCGGAAAATCCCGGTACGCATCTCCCATGATCCAAATTCTTTTCTGTGCGTATCCTGGCAAAATCCGAACGTATCCTGTGTGGAATATTTACTACAAGGATCCCGTTTTCCGGATTTGTACGGAATAGGCTCCGGATTGCAGTAACCGATGTTTCGGATTTTCTGGCGGATTCCAATCTGATCCGTCAGTATCCGCCTGTATCTGCGAAAAATACGGACAAATCCCGGTACGCATCTGCTAGGATCCGAGGCCATTTCGTGCAGTGTATGTTGGAAGTCTACTATTGCCATTCTGCATGTACTTGGTAAATATTTGTAACGGAAGTTACCATTATCTTGGCCAATATGTCATAAGAAAATAAGTAAGTTACATTCGTAAACACAGCTAACGTAGCCTACACATTTATCAATGCAAGTAGACCAGAAGACATGTACAGATGACGCGACGCCAATTCCCCCTCACTCTGTGCTGGGGGTGTACCACCCATAAATGCCAGAGCAAAATGAGGTAATCTAGAAGAAACTGAAAAGTGCAGGATTTGAAGCCCATGTCCACTGGCAAGATGGGCACAGCTCCAGTGAAAGATTCTTTCATGCTTCCTTCCCAAATGGAAAGGTGATGATCTACTGCGGTCACGTTGGTAGAGCTCACGGAGAAGCTAGAAGCACAAAACTAAGGGGCTTTAGATCATAATGACCATCCTGTAAGGACTGCAAACATGTCACCGAACCAACTGAGAGAGTTTGGCTTTGCAGCTAACAGGAATTGAAACTACACTTCCATCCATGAACATTACAATGGACAGCCAGTCCACATAGACACACTAGTTACTGACGTTCCCTTGGAAGAACTACTGACGATATGTCCGGAAACTCGGCGTGAAGATTGCACGGAGGAACTGTTCAGAGGTTTTATTATTCAATTTCCGGGACAGAGATGGCAGGGAAAAATACCTATTAGCGATCTCGGTTTCAAGCACCGTAAAATCATTCCATATTGGCCCCAAGCAAACGGAGAGGCCGACCGGTTCATGCGCACACTGGGTAAGACGTTGGAGGCAGTAGCAATTGAAGGAAAAGCGTGGAAACAAGAGCTCCATGCAATGCT
>NW_017803991.1:74008-82561 GCF_001625305.1 Branchiostoma belcheri
ATATATATATATATATAACTATAACAGTAACATCAAAAGGCGGCATGTTGGAAGTTAAGTTTGTTGTGAGTTTCATTTTCTTTTATCTCAACTGTATAGTAAAGGTGCTGTGGAGAAGCTAAGTCACTGCTACTATTTTACATAAATATAACCCTCCTGTGTATCAACCGGCACGCACGCGCACAGAAGACCGCTACAGGCTTTAAGTCACGATGGGGACTAGTGCTCTCTGAGTTCAACAGAATCAAGACCATCCTGCAGAGCAGCCAAGATATGGAGGACACAAACACTCTGCTCCTGTATTTGAATTAAACTACAACTTTCTCCTGGTACAGGAATAAGACAAGGCACGAGGAGGTGAGCATGCTGTTGCAGGGCCTGAAAGTTCCTGTCAGCCCTAGGCCTTTACCTACAACAACCACAAATCTGCCACCTGGCCCCACCTCCTCCACCACCCTCCCAACAACACCAGTTTGTTTTCAACAACCAGAATGTTTTCAACAAATTCAAACCAACAGTGAGAATGTTCTTTATCCGACTTTATAGTAAAGTTAGCTTCTAGTACGTTAACAATTGTTGCCACAATTGACTTATTTCCTACTTCCAGACTGTATCATACATGACAATAGCTGTAATCCGCACACTTACTGCCTGTCTAACCCATCCGTCTGTACCGGGTGTGGTCCCACCTGACTGGCGGCCTGTCGGGGAAACGTGTACCCATGAGAACCGGATTCCCGTACCAAACGAGGACGCTTTGCAGAACTTGCGACGGTGCTCTCTACGTATGGAATATACAAATGCAGTGCCAACGAATGCAACACTCCACAAGTTCGATACGCGAATTGTATTTGATTTCGTAAAGCCATCGGAGTGTACGACTATCATTGTTCCGGTCGCGGTACCCCATCCATGCTCCAGATCTTTTTACTTCTCTGTGACTACAACAACTCGAGCGTCCTCCCTTCGACGCGGACTGGGTTTGCCTTGCGTTACTAAGCTATCTTATCCGTCACATATATAAGTGACATGCTGTACATGTTGGAACTCTACCGGAGATCAATGCTCATCAGAAGAACCATCCTGACGACAGGTTTTGACGGGCCGTTCGGAGAACGAACGAGATACTTAAGGAATTACTGTGTTCAACGGATCACGAATTTGAACTGAACATTAGAATAAGAATAATCGGACACAAACCAATGACGACTAATGAACGAACAGGACTACGATATCTGGAGTCTGTTGTGTCTTGTCGTTGTGGCAAAAATGAGAAGAAAGCGAATGAACACTGTAACTGTAAAATGTCGGTGTTTCAAGAAAAATCGATCTTGTACGCCCTCTTGTGGTTGCAAACGCTGTTCCAATGGAAAACCTGTAGTAAGTTAAAACAAAGGGGTAAAAAACGTAAACATGACCATCAGATAAAGACTGAGTCCAGTCTCTCATACATCAACCGTTCCCCTGACAAGCCAAAACGTGGCGGTCTTCGTGACTTTGAACGCTATTTGTTGTTTGAGATAATGCAACATCACGACTTAAGTATCGCAGCTAAAGATCTCATGAAATTGTATAATAATCTTGTTGCGGACCTCGGAGAAGTTGCTCAGGCGTTTCAGATAGGGGAGCTAACTTAACAACAGGTATCAAGTTTTCTAAGTAGGACAAGAAGCGAAAGAGACAGTGTACAATTCCAATAATTGCCTTTGCATGGTTTCTATTTGCCTGCGCTAAATATACGTTTTAATTACGACCTTTGTTCTGAAATATGTGTACACACATATATGACGGCCCGCTAAGTGACATACTGTACATGTTGGAACTCTACCGGAGATCACTGCTCACCAGAAGAACCATCCTGACGACAGGTTTTGACGGGCCGTTCGGAAAACGAATGAGATACTTAAGATATTATTGCGTCCAAAGGATCCCGAATTTGAACTGAACATCAGAACAATCGGACACAAACCAATGACGACTAATGAACGGAACAGGACTACGATTTCTGGATTAACCACCATTTCTGGATTTACCATTGCTGGTATTGTGCCTATGCATTACCTACATCTGTGGCTCTCCCTTTCATTCTCGTACTTCAAAACTATTTTCGGTTCTTACAAAAATTTCAGGCATCATTGGCGGAGTTTTTCAGTAATGTACAGGTACAGCTGACGCGTTACAAGCTGTGGAAACCCCCATACACACCCTACCAAAAATTGGGAGGGGGGGGGCGTGGGGTGGGGGCGGGGTGGATGGTGGGAACATCCGTACACACTACCTAAAAATTAGGTCGGGGGGCGAGGGGGGAGGGGGGGCAGGGGGGAATAATCTGGTATACCACAAACCCTCATACACACAGTAAGTGTAACATATACACATAACATATACATTGTCCCAACACACAACACACTATCATTAATACTTAACAGTAACATAGGCATTACTTAACCTATACCCAACTAACTGCACTTTAACCTTTAACATGCTAACCCCAATACAATATGAACAATGCGTTTTCATATGCAAATTCACTTAACAACATGGCCGCCCCCAACAGGAGAGAGGCCCCTGCTTGCAGGTGGTCCTTCACGTTGAATAATTATGGCGATGACGACCTGGCACGCTTGCGAAACATCGACCCCGCGGCAATCAAGTTCATGGTCGTAGGTGCGGAGGTGTCCCCGACCACCGGGACACCCCACCTACAGGGCTACGTCAACTTTTCCAGGAAGGTTCGTACCCCGCAGGTGAAAGGGCACCTAGGCGACAGATGCCACGTGGAAAAGGCCGTCGGTAACGACCATGACAACGAGCGGTACTGCTCGAAAGATGGCAACGTCGTCGTGCGGATGGGACGTCCCATCTGACAGGGGCAGAGGAACGACCTGACGGCCGCCACCAATTTCCTACAGGAAAATGACGGCGACCTGTCTGCACTGGCGCAAGAAATGCCTGAGACCTTTGTACGCCATCACCGCGGTCTAGAGGCCTATGTCTCGTACGCCCGCCTGCAGCCGGCCCGCGACTTCCTGACCCGCTGTTTCGTCTTCGTTGGGCCGCCGGGATGTGGCAAGAGAGTAGGTTGGTACGGGAATACCTGCCAGATGACACAACCACCTACTACAAACCGGAAGGGGGCTGGTTCGACGGATACATGGGTCAAAGTGATGTTGTTTTAAACGACTTCCACGGCGACATCCCCCGGCCAACCTTTTTGAATATGGTTGACCGCTATCAAGGGCGGCTTTGTCAACTTTGCCGCAAGAAGGGTTTGGATTACTACAAACATCTTTCCAAACCACTGGTATACCAATGACCACGACCCCGCAGCGATCTTTCGCAGAATCACCCTATTCCAGTTGTGGAATATCTGTACTTATACGATCCTATATCCCCCGTCTAGGACGCGGAGAGACTGCAAAACCTGCGGCCGTGCACGGTGAATTCAGAATGGCCTTTCACCAACACCGTTGTACTGGACCACGTCACGGGTATCTCGTTAGATTTCGTTGACCCAATGGAGTGTACTGTCATCATTGTTCAATGTCATGGATCAAAGTCCATGCCTCAGATTCTGCATTTACTGAAGACCTACGGAGTATTCACGGTCGCTTCACCCACCCCCGAGATGGTCTGTCTCACAGAAGCCGTGGTGATAACGGCAACTCGCCATCTCAGGGTGACATACTCCATCCAGCACCGGTATGAAGGACCGTCCAGTGAAATACTGTACATGCTGAAACAGTAGAAATGCTGTACATGCTAGAACTGTACAGACGCGCCATGCTGATCCGGACTACCATCTTAAAGAAACATTTAGACGGACCGTTCGGGCAACGGTTGATGTACATGCGCCATGTGCGTCACCGTTACTAGTCTAGATAAAACAATCGGACACAATCCTCACTAAGACGACTGGAAAATGGACTGGACTGGAAAATGGACTTGAACTATACGGACTCCTCCAAACGACAACGGAACGGAAATGGACTTTGATTTTACGGACAACGGATACAATAGCAACAGTGACCACCTCTCACTGGACAATTCCAAAGTAAGCTACTCTTTTTACACATGCACACATGCATGGTATTCTGCATTGCGATTTGAAACCACAATCTGGCATCAGCTTGGACATGGATTTGACATATATCACTAATATAACACTGTTTCTCAAAGTAGTTGATTTAATAATGATATTTAAGCTTGCAGACTGGCATGTAAAGGAGGGTTTGAATCAATCCAAGAGAAGGCAAGTGCAGAGGGGTGAATGGGTAGCTGTGTGGTACGAGGGGACGAAAAGAGAACCACATGGGATCTGGTTCCCTGGAAAAGTGTTGAACGTAGAGCAAAGTGATGAGGGATCGGACAAATATGTACTCAAACTTGACTTCTTGGAACCGGATCGCGATAGCGTCACTGGAGGATTTTAAGAAATAAGGATATTGGCAACATCTCAAACATCTTCATCGTTGGTACATATCTCACAGTGAGGGAAGATGTATCAAGTGAAAGAAAAGGGAGAAATGGACAATATCTGCATAGATTTTGAACCCCCGAGAAAGGTCGATTGATATTGATACAAATGTAAGTATGCTCCAGACGCCAAACTGCAATATACGTTAAGAAAAACGGAAAGCCTCTGAGCTATACGGACTGGTCAGATATCATGTGTATCAACAGATAATTTATACGAAACATATCATCCTACTAATTACTTAACCAATAAACAATGAAGCGTGTCTGAGGATATTCGGCGGCGTGGCCCAGTGAGGCTCAAATATGGTTTGTCTGTAGATGCACATATACATATAGATGCAGAGGGTGTATGAATGTTGGATGGTACGAAATAAACTAGACTGTAAATCCGTATACCATATCCTTCGCCTTTTGTTAGTGTGATATTTAGGAGACCGATCCTACCTCTTCACCTCCATGCGACGTATGTACCAAATATAAACAGTTTTGTCATGTTTTGCAGAATTCTGCGCAGAAATCTGCAGATTTCTGCAGAAATAGACAAGTCCCCTGAGGCCTATCAATGTTACCTACATAATTGCTATCATATCCTCTCTCATACTTAGAAGTATTAATTGTGTTCTTCAAACCATGTGCTTAAATTCACTGTTTTCCGAATTAAAAGTGTTTTTCCGGATTAATAGTGTTGCTTGTTGTTCTAAAATATTTCAATTTAATAATTAAACTTTCTTGCTTAGGGATCACTACAAAGACGTGTGCTAACACTAATTTCATTTACAGCAAAACAACTGGAACGGGTGTTTTCCAAGCTGGACCTTAAAGCTGTGCTTACGGACAGGTGGAGCCCTAATGGACTTGCAATTGCCAGCCTGTCCGTGGCACAGCTGAGGTTGAGCTTCGACAGCATGGACTAGCCGACACAGGAAGAAAGAACATCTTGGTAGCACGATTATCGGACTTCTTGAACAGTGATAAGGTATGTTTTGTAAAATTCGATACCATGTCGTCGTTGATTTTTCTTCCTTAACAGACTTCTACTTGATCATTGCCCAGTGTGTCAACAGTCATCATTTAATTAACAGCATGTTTATCCAATTACAATTTATTACAGATTCCACTACCTGAACAGGATGAAGATCAGAATCCCATCATTGTGGATAATGTAATCAAACTGTGGAAAGTAAGTTGTTTCAATCATATTCATATCTATAACAATGATACTTTGATTTCAGTACTGCAACTTGGTAGCATTAAATAGTGCGTGTTTTCATTGCTTTAATAATCTATACTTCTACCTTTACAGGATTTTGAGGAACTGGCAGTGGCCATGAAGGCCCAGCCAGGTACAGCAGGACACATGAGCCCAACAACATTTCAGAAGAAGGCACTGGAATGGGGAAAGTCTTTCCGAAGAGTCACTTTTGATGAGGTTAGTTCTATTACTGATCAAGTGGTTAGAAAATAGATTGAAGAACAGTATATCAATGAAGTTTTAACTGTTTCTTACTGTTTTTCATTCTATTTGTTTTCACGTCACCCCGTACATACACGCAATGGTGTACCATCTGCCACACTTTCTACACAAGAACCGATATATCAACGACCTCTCCTGTGAGAGCGTTGAACAGGTATTTTGGAGAAGCTACTGATATATAAATGTGTTTCTCTAAAGGCACACTAAGACATGGCAACACTAAGAAGAACTCTTCCCTACCATTCAATTCAACCCAAGTACAATTGACATATTTAAGAACGAAAAACAGATTAACTCTATTGAAGGGCCATCCAAAATATGTTGAGGTAACAAAAGCTGTAGGCTCCAGCACAGGAGTGAACACAAAGTGTCAACTTCCAAGAGACCGTAAAGTGACTGACTTCATTTGAAAGGGCAAAGGCCTACAAGCGGACGATCAAGTTTTACACACACTTTCGTTTTTGCAGAATTGGGATCCTAAAAAATGAATTTTACCAAGGCTTAATTGTTGCTATCTTGGTAAATTTCCTATATAACACACACCAAATTAATGACATATCAACATTTTGTACTGTTGATAATCCTTTGTAAAATTCATTGGAGAGTAGTTACATGCTGTAATGGACAAACGTAGCAAAACACCGTTGACCGTGGAGACATTCCAACCCAGTAAATACATAATAGAGACTTCCTTGTTGAAGCCATGAAGACAGCAGAGTATGCTGGTAGAGGTTCGTATGGAAATGTGGTTAAAATCCATGTCCCTCTTGTTGGGGAAGTTGCATCCAAATCTTTTGAGAATAATGGAACATCTGACAAGAAGTCGTCAATGAAACACCTGTTGAAAGAAGTCAGCATGCTGAGAGCGCTCAAGGGCACTAAGGGTGTGCAGAATCTAGTTGGCTGTGTAGTTCATGCCCCACCATATAATCTGCTAACAATGTTTGAGGGTCAAGGGGGGGAAAGTACAATTGCCACCATCATTAGAGACAGATCAATTTCGTATGACCAGAAGAGTTGGGAGTTTTTTTGTACTGGACCTGTGCAATGTGTGGGCATAAGTCCACATGCATGGCATTCTGCACTGTGACTTGAAACCAAACAACATCATTGTTTTGTCTGATAAGAAGGTGATTTGATAAATTGGACGGACCTGTCTCCTGTCAGATGTTTGTCTTGCACCTCTTGCTCCTACTGACTTTAAAGAGAAGGTTGGTTTTGCCAACCACAAGTGCCGTCATTGCAAATGCACATTTGAAATAAACGAAGACACTTTTTCTCTTCTCACCAACGTTGTCAATGCAACCATTGCAAGAAGCTATCAAACCATAAGATAATATGTTTATCCAATGGCGATATTTCCCAAAGTTAAAAACTACTGGAAATTCATTCAAACATTGTTAAAAGATCCTAAATTTGTAAAAGAAACAGAGCTTAAAAAATAATTTTTCCAGAACAATAATGGCACAAGTGACCCGCTGCGACACGTTTCAGTGTTGCCTAAGGGGACACACTATAAAATCTGCATTAAATAAGTATTAAAAGTATTTAAAAAAAAAAGACTTAAAAAATGCGGATTAGCAGGTTAACTGAAGACTTGGATGAGACAGACACCCCATCAGATACCTTGCTTGAAGAAATAAGAATAATACAAAACGAACTTGAAAGTCTATACAAACAAAAAATTAAACAGATGCAATTTGTCCGAAGAGCAGACTGGGTGGAATTCTCCGAAAGGTGTAATGAATATTTTTTTATTGAGCCGCAGAAACATTTCAAGAACGAAGACTTTCAAGAGACCCGTGAGTGGCACCTCACATGCCTTGATGAAATTGAGAGGGCAGGAACAATGCAACTGAAATAAGCGTTGACGACTACATATGTTTTTTAAACTATAGTATGTAAACAGTGTGTAGAATGTAAGCATGACTGCTAGATTTGTTATCAAATACACATTCTTTCCCTTGACAAGTAATCAGGCCATTATCTGAGGAGCCTAACATGGACATGGGCAGGACATGAATCATAGAGAACATGCTGTCCATAACAGGTAAATTTACTTGTGTCACCATATATTAATGTATTAACATGTTTGAGGTACACAGTTGATCATTCAGCAAAGTACAACAGATTCTTCTGAAACAATAATCATGGTTAATGATAGTGAAATTACTTGTAATAAGTCCATGAAAAATTCCTAACAGTAACGAGTGGACAGTCCACTCTTTGTTTTGCTCCTTGCGTTTACGGTGTATGCTAGAAGCAGAGACCAAATAAACACAGTCGTCAGTCGGAGTGTCCTTAGCATTTAAGAATTGTGATGGCAGGGTTTTTTTTTTGACATAACTGTGTGAGTAATGCAATAGAAGATCTTTTCTATTTGTCCGAGCCAATAGCAGAGATTGCAGAATCTATGGCCATGTTCGGTACTTGAGGAAAGGCCTTACACCGATTCAGTTTCCAGACACTAACTTCATTTGATATCGCGGAATGCTATCATTATGCAAGTTTGTGGTGCCTACTCTTGTTTATATCATTATGCAAGTTTGTGGTGCCTACCCTTATATACATATATATATACATACATATATTGATATATA
>NW_017803991.1:82585-88236 GCF_001625305.1 Branchiostoma belcheri
TATATATATATATTAGATGCCATGAAATTAAAAGTGAATGCAGAAGTGACCAAGATTGCAACTGTGGGCCTCCTCCTGTGGGTACTCTGGGTGTTCCTCCTGTAGGGTCGCAACCTGGGACACACATGAGTCAGAAATGAATGAACTGTTTATTGATAAGTAGTACTTAGCAGCATTCTTCAGACATTTCGGTTTCTCTCTAGTCCCACTAATGTGCCTTTGTTTCATCAGTTCACTTTAAACATATGTAATTACAGGGTTAGACGCAGCAGGCGGCCAGTCAGCCAACCCTGAGACTGGCTATCACACAACAGCTGAAGTAACATCCACAGCCAGAGAGTATCCTTCTGTTCTAGGAGTATGGTCTGATCTTGTAAGAGCACATCTTGTTCAAGTATCTATAATATCTACTTTTCCTTTGTATATAATATTCACTGATCCTTCACTTCCCAACATGGAAATTGCCTGCCAAGTTAGAGTCGAGACAACACCCCGTGACCCCGACACAGTAAATGGTGAGATATTCTACCGTCAAGCCTTGTGTCAACAATGATTTGGGAAAGACATTGATGTGCCAATTTGGATAATGCCTGGCCTACTTCCATCATCTACATGACCGCTCAAACCAACTGTTAGATAACAAACCAACAGCCTTCAACTTGCTTCAACGACAAATTATTGAATGGAACATTCATGTAACTAAATGTCAATCATTCATAATGTGCCTTTCAGATCTAAGCAGAAAAGGCTAAGGGACAAGAGCAAACATGATAAATTTGAGGCATTAACATCCAACAGACTCATCTATCTAAGCTGAACAAGCCCCCACTGAGCCAGAGGCACAGTCCCCGAGGTCTGGGTTTCCAAGAGGCTTGACAGCTTGTAAAGATAACCTGACTAACACACCCTGACTGAGTAAGCTGGATGTTCTGCCATTTACAGTCAGTGTTTGCTACTTTATCACCAAAATAACCATCAAGATGTGTCAAATTTCACTGAACAAATGATTTTCTTCAGACTGATTGTGTTTTCTCAGTGTTTCTGGTACGGATGCTGAGATGTTATATCTTGATGTAGATTTCAGGGATCACCAGACCCATGTGCCACGCGGACACGTCCATCTTGTCACAATCCTCCCTGGGTTGACCTGAACAAAAGAAAAAAAAAACAATTAGTTTTACACAATTTAGTACTTGTTACATATGCACAGTAGCTAAATTTCAACATACTAGTACCAATGCACCCTGATAAATGAATCATCAAACACTCTCGTATGTACTATCTCCAAAACTGCTTGAGTTGGTCCCTCGTGGTCTAGCTATGACATTTTTAGAATTAACGCTCGGCAGGAGATTCCTGAATGCACGTTACAGCTTTTTTTCAATCTCATAATAACGAAGATATAAGCACGGGACTAACAAAACGTTTACACTATTCTATGTATGCAGTTATCTGTGTACCTAAGTTAGCGGCAAAGCTGGAAGATTCGGATTGTCTGTGCTCACTGTATAAATTTTTCATGATTTCAGTACGTATTTTTTTTTTTACACAAAGAACCCAGCCAAAATTATGCAACGGAAACTGGCGTAAATATCTTTTGTTCTGGCGTAAAATATCCAAGATACTAGTACATCACAGTGACATCGTTCAGTACAGAAAAAAACAAAGGCAACTTTGCAAGCTTTAAAGCGAAATTTTCTGTCAAAACTACAGTTTTATCCTAGTACATGTGCTCACCAAGCCACCAATTATTTGCAAATTCCTGGCTGAGAACCATGGCCTAAGCGGCGTGAGTGACCCTTATGAAAAGGACGGTTCCTCACCAGTACAACTACAAACCGAAATACACTTATTAACAGCTATTCCGTGCGATAACTACATGTTTTCGAGGAAACATTCTCAGACAAACGAACACAGTACCTTACCTCACAATGGCCGCCCTGCACTGACGCTACAATCTGCAGACGATCACAGGATACCAATTATATCCATCCGCTCCGACATCTGGAGGGTCAGAAGACTATATAAAGCGCAAAAGTAGAGTCTACCCCGTAAAGACAGAATTTTCATACTAATATGTGTACATAACACGTCAAGTTAACAATATATTCGGCGTATTTGTTATTACGAACGTGCCCTGTTTGTGTCGTACTACTTTATGGCGGCGAATAGATACGTTTTGTCTGGAGGGGGATATTCGGCGTCGCATAGTACAATCCGTGAGGCTTGTTTGGGGTTTTATAGAACATCTTTCTGCACAACATTAGCGAGCAAATCTTACATATTTCGCATCAACCCTCCCGTATATCTCCTAGTGCAAGAAATGAAACATTCCAGGGAAAAATTGAGAAGCATTCCCAATGTACAGCTTTAATTACATTACACGAGCCTTTTCTTTCGCTGTACTTTTGTTGTGGTCATAATTTTTTTTGTTTCCGGAGTAAGGTATAAAAATGTACTCTGCAAGCAGAGATTTGGGTTTGGGTAATTTTTAGCGTGTTTTAGGCGTTTTTATCGGGGTTTCTCTTTTGCACTGGATTTTTTTCCCACCAAACCCAACCTCTGCCGGCGGTCGAAAGCTTCATTATGTGCAATAAACCTAATCACTTCAACACATTACAGTCGTTCTGCAAGGAGGTGTGAACCAGACGCATGAAGAATAGGCACAGTCAGCAGGATGTGTGTGGCCGAATGAATGTCTTTCTGATGGGCTAGATGTGTGATAATCCACCACAGTAAAATGGATATCCCTAATGATAATTTGATGGTTCCCGGGGAGCAGCACTCACGTTTCTTGAATAGGTTTGCCCCGCTCGGGGTGAGTGCAATCAGAGGTTGGGTTTGGTGGGAAAAAATCCAGTGCAAAAGAGAAACCCCGATAAAAAAAGGCCTTAATAAAAAATCACGCTAAAAATAACCTAAACCTCTGCTTGGAGAGTAATATACATGCGGAACTCGTGGTCTGGAACTGTAGCGGGTGCCCTCTTGCACCTAAAAGCAGAAACGTTCCGTGGGTCGGGTGGCTACGGCGCTTTCGGCTCCAGACGTGGTCAGAGGCCGCTACGCCACAAACCCGTGGAGGTAGAAAAATCGCATGGAGGTAGAGTTGTTTTTTTTAATGTGCAAAGCCGCGGAGCACAACCTACGTCACGGGTTATATATATATATATATATATATATGTATATATATATATATATATATATATATATATATATATACATATATATATGCCGCGTTACGTTACGCGGACCAATCAATCACGTCGATGCTATCCAGTGTTTTGTATAACAATGCAAGTGCTAAGAATGTGTTTGTTTCATCCGCAGTCTCTGATCTACTAATTGGATGCATACAAGAAGTTACTAAAAGTGTCCATTTATATGCCCTGTTTCTTTAGCGACTGACTCATGTGGTAAAAAGAGGTGTCCGGGAAGACGCGGCAGAGACAGGAATGCAGGAAGAGACAGGGAACAAAATTAGGAACTTGAGTAGAGGGAAAGTGTTTGGAATTTGATGTATTTGGAAGAGAGAAAAAAAGGTAATAATTAGATGTCAGAGACTAAAGTTCCTCTTGTGTCACTAAGTGAAACAGCAGTAAAGTACGTTCACCTGTACGCTCTGCAAGCAGTATGAAAATAAGTTAAACAGTTGAAAACTTTTTCCCAGTATAGCGAACAAACCCCTGTTGAGTTAGCCTTGTAAAAGTACAAGTGTACAACTTGGTGATTGATCATAATGGTGGACTCGAACAGATATGGATTCAAGAGGTTCCTTTCTTTACTTCAGCTTTTGCTTTTAATCTTTGAGGACATTGTTTTACTCTAGGATAATGAAACTTTATTGCATGTTCATTCCCCGGGGGGATAAATGCACAGATGTACAAAGTACAATGTACTAGAGAGTACTACAACAATAGTAATAAAGAACGGCTAACATCAGGTCTAAGGTATACAATGCTACACAAGTTATAGTTTATTTCCTGACACTTTGTACTTAGCACCAGGGGCTCTCCTGTTCCTGTATCCCTATCTTTGTGTTGGTGTTTCTCAGGGCTAGAAGAAGTTTCTTCGCTTAACCCTCAACAGTACACCTTCCCGGACTGATTAATCTGTACACCTGGGGTCCGCGCGGACCCCAGAGCAGTTTTTTGCTAATTTTTAGAAATTATCAACATGCTACCAGCTCAATTGTTTTGCAAACTGATGTGGGAACCTCCACATTACAAATATCATACATTTTGAACTTTTTCTATTTTTTGGTGAAGAAAAGAAGACAAGAAGAAATACCCGATTTTTTAACCCATTTCAGACTGAAGGGGCTTTTGAGGCCCAACTTTGATCTCAGATAGCGGCTAATCGGCTTGCGCTAGAAGTATCAAATTTGGAGACCTTTCCTAAAATGTCTCTGGAAAAAAGTTCATATTAGTTTGATACTAGTAAGTTGATGTTTTTTTGTGTTGCCATGGCAACGGGTTTCTATTTTTCAAAATAGAAGTAATTTTGGTTTAAACATAAAAATTTTCTGAGTTTTATATTAAATTACACTTCTTTTCCAACATTAATAACATCTTACATAATCAAATATAAGTTAAATCATTTAATATGCATAGAATATGCTAATTTTATGACGTCATTGGTCAAAATTCAATATGGCGGACTATATTATTAGCTCTGACGTCATATGACGTCATAATTACACCAAAGTTATTAAAATTTAATTCTATTACTACACCATTCTCTGAAAACTTGGTAGACATGAGTGCATAAAAACATATAAAAACGGAAATAAGGTAATGTATAAGAACGCCAGTGTATCCATTATGATCGAAAGCCGGCTGGGGTCCGCGCGGACCCCAAAAGAAAATCAGATATAATTTTTTTCATAAATGGTAGAAACGGAGTTTTCTGTACTGTATTGAGAGACAACTTTGTGGGTGACAATTACCTAAAATTTCAGAAAAAAATCTTTAGAAGCAAAAAAGATACTACAGAATATATAGTGCTGGGGTCCGCGCGGACCCCAGGTGTACTGTTTAGGGTTAAGATGTAAATATTTATACTTGGTTCCAATGATTCATCACACAGTTCTCTCGGGTTAAGGATTTGAGTAAGATACCAGACTGGGAAAGGTGTATCCAGTTCAACCCAGAGGAGGCGGTCCTTGATAAGCGAAGACATATACATACACTTGGGCAAACAGCGAAGGTAGGCCCGGGGATGACACCAACTCAATGCCACCTACCTTCAGCGAAGTCGTGGAAGGAAATCGTCATGCAAATGTTAGTATGTCGAAATTTAGAACAATTTATTGCTGGTAATATTCATAACTATGTAGATGAGTGGAGGCTGATCCTGATGGATAATGCTAACAAGGCCGGAGCTGCTAGTAGTTCATCCACCACCCAGGCGGTGCAGCCCCAGGCAGCTCCCGGGGACAGGCGATCGATTGGGTCAGGAGGAGCAGCGGTTGCAGCCAGCGTCCCGGTCCTCGGTCAACCAAGAGGCCAGCCGCCGGGGCCCGTGCAGGCACAAGGACAACCCCCAGCTCCCGTGCAGGCACAAGGACAACCCCCAGCGCCCGTGCAGGCACAAGGACAACCCCCAGCGCCCGTGCAGGCACAAGGACAACCCCCAGCTCCCGTGCAGCGAGG
>NW_017803991.1:88426-100427 GCF_001625305.1 Branchiostoma belcheri
GCCCGTGCAGGCACAAGGATAACCCCCAGCTCCCGTGCAGGCACAAGGACAACCCCCAGCGCCCGTGCAGGCACAAGGACAACCCCCAGCTCAGGTGCAGGCACAAGGACAGCCCCCAGCGCCCGTGCAGGCACAAGGACAACGCCCAGCGCCCGTGCAGGCACAAGGAAAATCTCCAGCGCCCGTGCTGGCACAAGGACAGCCTCCAACTCCCGTGCAGGCACAGAACCAGCCCCCGGCTCCGCAAACCTGTCAGGCTCTCCGTCAACGTAAGTTTCATACCGTTTTTGCTTTCTTTTTGTGTTTCTCCCTTGACTGTCAGTGTTAGTGTGTTCAATCTTAATTTCTAACGTTACGTTCATAGAATCCAATTAGTATACATCAAACAGAGCCAAAATGTCATTATCAGTAATTAGGCATTTGTAGCATCCTTTCAAATTATAACAAAGTGACTACACAGGCAACACAAGTAATCCAGCAAACAGACCACTCTTAGAAAATTTATTCAGACTTGCTGATGTCTATTTGCAAGCAAGTAACCAATATAAGCGCAAATAATTACAACTTGTGCTTTCTTTTATCTTTAGTCACCAGGTTTTTATGCTCACCTTCACAGAAGAAATATATTGTCTTTGCTGTTCATTTTCAAACAAAATAAGGTCAATGGCATAGACCAGACGGCTGATACCATGGTAATTGGTACTGTTGCAGAAACCCTGTGGGTTATATTGCATCATATGAAGCAACTTGGAGGTGATAAAATGTGTCTGTATCAGTATATTTTGTCTTGCAAATGTAATTACATTAATTGAGATGATTCAACAGCAAGTAATGCAGTGGCATTTATTATGTGCCCAGAGGTACGCTCCTTATAAGTAAGTGTGTAAGTAAAGTACTCTGGGTCAAAGAGTACCCTTAGTGCCTCCACGTAACAAATTTTCTCTTTTGTCACGTTCCTTGTAGTTAGGTAACCATGTTGTGGTCAAATATACTAAATTTACTAGTAACAATACTGGGTCTCTACTCCCTCGTTAACCAACTGTCAAACCACTTACAAAAACCCGGTTCTTCGAACCACGACCTCCTTATGGCCCCAAATGTTGACACCAAGTTTACTCCTAGTATTCTGAACCTACTTAACCTTCATAAACACCAGAAAAGCCAACCCAATTCACTTAGTCACCCACTCAAATCAATTTCTGTATCCATCGCCCTTTTAGTTATGCTGACTCAATCAGGGGACCTGCACCCTAATCCAGGCCCTTACAAGCCAAAATTTCCATGCCTTCTCTGCAACAAAGCAGCAAAATGGAACCAACGTGCCATCCAATGCGACGAATGTGAGGGATGGTACCACGTCGATTGCATGGCCATGTCAACTATAAACTATAATATCTTAGCGAACCATAACAGCATGGAGTGGATCTGTTGCCAATGTGGATTACCGAACTTCACAAGCTCACTCTTCAACAGTAGTGACATTGAAACATCAAACAGCTTTGAAAGTTTGTCCTCAATAAATAACCAGTCAAATATTTGTAGTAATCCCAGCCTAGACGATAACCACAGTAATTTATCCAAAACTGGATCCCCCAAATCACCCTTGGCTACATCGTCTCCTAACCAGTATAAACCTAACAAACGTAAAACCCCTAAACAGAAACTAAAGGCTTGTGTAATAAATTTTCAGGGTATACGTAACAAGACAACCGACTTAGCAGTATGCCTAGACCAACACTCTCCGGATATAGTCTTGGGCACGGAAACACACCTAGACGACTCAGTTAACAGCAGTGAATTATTCCCCCCAAATTACACAGTCATAAGAAAAGACAGAAACTTTGGGAAAAGGGGAGGGGGGGTCCTGCTAGCCTTTAAGAACGACTTCGTAGTCACACATAGAGTTGACCTAGATACCGATTGTGAAACTGTGTGGGCAACCATTGAAATACAAGGAACTAAACCAATAACAATCGGATCTTGCTACAGGTCGCACACCTATGCTAAAAACATCGACTTCATAGATAAACTACGAGACTCACTAAATAAATTAAAACCTCAAGGGGGCCAGGTTTGGTTGGGAGGGGATTTTAATTTCCCTGGTATTGACTGGAACAACACTTGTGTAAACTCTACTGCACCCTACAGTGTACTATCAAAAGGTTTCCTTGAGTTAACACATGACTTTGGCCTAGAACAAATGGTAAACCAACCGACCCGTTGTAACAACATCTTAGACCTCTTCTTAACTAATAACTCGTCACTTGTTGACAACTGCTTACTTATCCCAGGTATAGGGGACCATGATGGTATTCCAGTCATCACAGTTAATGTTAAACCCAAAAAGGTTAAACAAAACCCCCGAATCATCTCACTTTGGGACAAAGCCGATATAACCGCAATTAAAAATGAGCTAAATGAATACAGTAATAACTTAACAAAACGTAACACTGTAAACTCTACAACTGAAGAACTCTACAACGAATTTATAGGTAAAATCAAACTAGCAATGGATAAGCACGTCCCAACCAAAACAGTTAATAATAATAACTCCTCACCCTGGATTAACAACAAGGTTAGGAAAATACACAGGAAGAAGCAACGTGCCTATAACACCTATCGTAAAAACCCAACTACAGAGTCGTTAAACAAGTTTCGCACCCTTCGTAAGCAAGCAAAGAAGACAACCAGGAAAAATTACCGTAAATATGTAAATTCAATTTGTACCGACTCCCCTAAAAAGTTTTGGTCGCACATAAAACACTTGAAACAGGAAGCAACTGGTATCCCTAGCCTCAAACTAAGAGATAAATTAGAATCAGATAACAGAATCAAAGCAAACATACTTAACACCCAATTTAGTTCTGTCTTTACTGAGGAAAAAAAACAACTCCCCCACCTCCCCCGCAGTACCATTCCCTCAATACCAGAATTCAGCATTAATACTAACGGAGTTATCAAACTCCTGAGTGAACTGAATCCACACAAAGCTAGTGGACCAGACGGCCTCTCAGCAAGAATTCTTAAACTAGCGGCCGTAGAGTTAGCCCCAGCCCTAACCTTAATATGTCAGAAATCTTTAGAATCAGGCCAAATCCCGTCCACTTGGCTACACGCAAACATCACTCCCATTTATAAAAAAGGTGATAGGACGAAACCTTCTAACTATCGCCCCGTCTCTCTCACTTGTGTTTGTAGTAAGGTTATGGAGCACATCATCCACTCCCAGATAATGGACCATTTTGATATGTATTCTATCTTAACTGAAAACCAACATGGTTTTAGGAAGAAACATTCGTGTGAGACTCAACTTGTCCAAACCACAAATGACTTAGCCTTTTCCTTAGATTCCAAATCACAAACTGATCTAATCATAACTGATTTCGCCAAAGCCTTTGATAAGGTTCCCCATAACCGTCTTCTCTTAAAACTACATAATTACGGTATCCGAGGCAAACTCCTCCATTGGATTTCTAACTTCCTAAAAAAACGTAAACAAAGGGTAGTAGTTGGGGGGAACATTCAGACTGGGCAGAAGTAGTTCCAGGAGTACCCCAAGGCACCGTACTAGGGGCCTTTATTGTTCCTAGTATACATAAATGATCTGGCCGACAACCTTAACTCTAACATCAGGCTTTTCGCCGACGACTGTGTCATTTACAGAGAAATAAATAACGACAATGACCATATCCTACTACAAGATGACATAAACATGTTAGATGCATGGCAGAGCAATTGGCAAATGGAACTACACCCTGATAAGTGCTACGTCATGCGCTACACCCATAAACGCAAAACTAAAGTATTTGACTATAAACTAGGGAGCCATACACTAGCTGAGGCTAACAATCACAAGTACCTAGGGGTTATCCTAAACAACAAACTTTCTTGGACTGAACATATTCATCATATTACTTCCAAAGCAAATAAATCATTAGGTTTTATTAAACGCAATCTCTATAGCTGTCCTAAATCAGTTAAGATGAATGCATACACTAGCTTAGTCAGACCCCATCTTGAATACGCTAGCGCTGCATGGGATCCGTACTACAAGGAACATATTCACAAGATAGAATCGGTCCAGAAAAGAGCGGCCAGATTTGTCTCTAATACCTATGATACTTATGCCAGCACTACCAAATTGGTCACAGATTTAGGGTGGGACACATTAAAGGACAGACGCACAGCAAGTAGACTCACATTACTTCAGAAAGCAAGACACTCAAAAACAGCCCTTCCGGTCAAAACCTTGTTGACGCCTATCCCGCGCCAATCACGACACTTCAACTCCAACTCATACAAACCCCTAACGTTTCACAAAGACTGCTACAAATATTCATATTTTCCACAAACTGTCAGAGATTGGAACATTTTGCCCCAAGAAATAACCGATACTGCGGAACCCACGAAGTTCAACGCTGCAGTACTACAACACCTGAGGAAGCAGCAATAACGCATCGCACAGCTCCCCTGCACGTTTTACCCCAATCTAGGGGTGTTGTGCAGTACCCGAACAAGACAAGACAAGACAAGATGTACATTGTTTGCTAAGAATATCGTGTTTCTAACTATTAGTAAAAAGCCCCGATCATAGTTATCCATTATTGACAAATAAAAGTATGTGTACAGCTGAACTTTTAACATCTAAAACATCACATCAACAAAGCTCTGGTTGGTATCAAAGTTACTAACCTGCAAACTAATATTTTTACACGTAATTTTAACTTATGAATGTATCACAATACAGTTTTGGGTTCAAGGTTGTCATCGTTTCCCTCTATTGCGAAGCTTTTGGAGGGAGGGATAACTACACCACAGTTCCCATTTCAATGACGTCTTGTTGAGGCAACGCGAGTGCACGTCTTAGTTGCAGCAGCCTCTCTTCTAGCCCTTCTGGGGTCGGTCTTGTATCTGGAACGTCACGCCAACACGACCTCATTAGTCCGTACATGTCCTCCGGACATCCCTCTGGCATCTCCAGCCGTTTTCCTTGCCTCAGAATCCCCACCATCTGGAGAAAGCTCAGCTGAGCCCTGCCATCGTAGCACGGATCTTTCCCCAGCGTGGCGATCTCCCACAGCAGCACGCCGAAGGACCAGACGTCACTCTGACAGGTGTACTCGCCGGTCTCGATGGACTCCAGCGCCATCCACTTCAGCGGTAGGAGTTCGTCCACGCCCGGAGTGTCTCTTCGTACATACTGAGTAGAGGTGTAGACATCTCTGGCCAGTCCAAAGTCAGACAACTTGGCCACGCCATCTGCGGTGATCAGGACGTTTCGAGCGGCCACGTCACGATGAGCGATTCTCAAGCGTCCCAGTTCTTGTAGAGCCCTTGCTATGTCAACTGCGTATCCAAGAAGGCTTCCAAGTAGGCCTGCCTCGTCAATGTCAACTTTTTGGCGTAGAAAATATAAGAGATCGCCTTTTGGGGCATATTCCAGAAGAATGTACTTCTCGGTAGACTTGGTGATGAGTCCAACAAGACGAACAATGTTGGAATCACGACAATCGCCATTTCGTTGTTGGTGTACGGCGACCAATATGGCTGCTTCTCTGTAGAAGTCTCGATAGGACTGCGAGTCCTCGACGCGAACTGTCTTGGCGGCAACAGCGAGCTCTCCCTCAGGTGTGCGCAGTTGTGCCTTTCTGACTAGCCCAGATATTCCTAACCCTATCAGGGGACCAGGAGTAAGATGACGGGCCTTCTTCTCCCAACGTACCAGCCAGCCGGGCTGTAGACTCTGTGCTAGATCTTGCTCCATTCTCCTCAGCTCTAAAAGGATCTTCTCCTCCTCACCTGCGTCGGGCGCGGAACGGGACAGAGAGCCAGTTTTGTACAGTATTGCCGTCCCTATGGCAAAAAGGAAGACTAAGGAGGGCAGTATGACCAGGTTTGTGATCAACGATTCGTCTCTGCTTGTCTGCCATTGGTCACAGTTCCGTCCCGTCCACGGCGTCACACATGCGCAGCTGCCGTCAACGTTACTACATGTGGCATTGTTCTTACAGCCACAAACACCGTGACAACCCTGACCGAACCGACCGTTTAGACACGGTTTGCTGCAATCCCTTCCGTACCAACCATCAGTGCATCCACACCGACCGTCGCTAGAGCTACAGCTCGCCCCGTTTTGACAACTACAGTTCCTTGCACAGTCTTTGCCGTAAGTGCCATTGAGACATTTTGTCTGACACCTGGTTCCCGTCCATCCCGGCGGACAGACACAACCGGCCCACCGGTCACAGCTGGCACCTTGTAGGCAATCACACACTTCCTCACACCCGGCACCTTTTCTGTCTGGAGCACAGTTGGTAACATTGAGCACAAACGTGGTGTTGAGTGTGTTTCCCCGGGTGTCTCGGACCTGGCAGCTGTAGGGTCCGCTGTTAGTCGGTTGTATGTTCGGAACCACAACGTCAATCTTAGTTAAACCGACGCTGATATCCTCTGTCGCATTTGGATATCTAACCGACATGTACGTAACGTCGACATGGTGGGCCTTGCAGTGAAACGTGAGGTTTGCGGAGATGTAGATGTGGCGAGGGTCGCTGGGTGTCGTCGTGATGGAGACGTCCTGTTTGGGAATGTCACAGGCCACACCTTTCCAGCCGGGCGGACATTTGCAGGCGCCGTTAAACCCGTGGCAGCGGGCGCCGTTCTTACAGATGCAGGTTTTGTCGCAGAGAAAGCCGTACTTTTCTTGTGGGCAGCCCGTGGGTTTTATTTGAATGTCCAGATATTCAATATTTACTATCTGTTGTGGTTTGACTGGGATATGAAAATGTGGAATCTCACAGCGATATAGCCTTGCTTCTGTTGTAGGAAATGACAAGGAAATCATAATGATAAAGTTCAAATTTGTGTTCTTTACGATGGATTCAGGAACGTGCATTGCTAATCGGTCTAAGGCAGAACTTTCACCAAATTTAAGACTATACAAGTTCACGAATAGTTTGGGTGTTTTGTCATCCGCCGTGCACGTGAACTGTTGGATGTCATTGTTCCAAAGATCTTGCAGAGCTACTAAATTATCAATATGGTCAGTGTACCCAACTACGTGAATGTTGCAATTACTGTTGTCTGTTTGCAACTGCCAAGGTTGCCACTGTGTATTGGGAGAAAAGTCAGGAAAGGTTCTGCCAGACAAAATGTCTCCATAGACTGTCACAACTTCCCATGCCACATCAAAACTGTACATGAAATCACCCGTCTCACGGTCAGGGTTGACAGGAGTTTCACACGTCTCGTTATACACAGGAGGATAGCCCTCAACGTCAGTCAACTCTACCTTAACAGTCGTGTTGCCAACTCCACTGCGAATATTCAGCAGATATACCGGCTGTACTGACCAGTCCAGAGGGTTGGCGACCACAACAGTGCAGTTCTCCTTCACATTAAAGCGGCCGTACGGATCTCCCTCCATTTTGGCACACGGAAGTTCCGCTTCTTGTCCAGACCGGGTCCCTGGTAGGCTGAAAATGGTCTCCCCAACAGCGACGTTTTCTCGTACCGAAACGCTGAACTCCTGAGCCTCAGATAAGTTAAGAACCTGGACAGAAACAACCCAGAAACCCACAAGAAGCAATCCCTGCAAGTCTGTTGCCATGGTTTCAACTAAACTTGTGTCTTTAATGTTGAAAAAAGGTCTTAGAGGAAACGGGACGGATTCTCATGACACTTCCTCGTCCCTGTCAAGGGTCATCGCACACTTAAACGGTGCACACCCCAGTTCTTCCGCGACAGGGGTCCGTGGTAGTCCGTTGTAAAAAAAAGTGACGAAAGGGTTTTGAGGGTCCAAGTTTGAGGTGACATTTCTCATAAACTATCATTAAACATCAACATGGCTGAAAAGTGTAAGAAATGGTGATTTTGGGCTGAAAATTCCTTTTGCCTCCGAACCTTACTTCCGGGTATCCTTGCGCGCCGAGTGTAATCCGCCCGTTTGACATATATTTCGCGCGAAATCTAGGTCAAACAACAAACTACGCAATCTAGGTCAAACAACAAACTACGTAACCGTGTCCAACATCTTGAGGAACAGATCGGCGCTCTCCAATCTAAGTCACTGACTTTCAAAGAGACATTGGTGAGGTGAAAACTTGCCAGAGAAGTCAGGGAAATATGAAAGACGCCATCCTGGATAAGGTAACGTCTGCGCAACCAAAATACAGTGCTAGAATATGCCGTGGGCACTTCTAACCGGTTTGATGCACTGCAAGGCTCCCTTACCCTATAGACACCCCGACCAATCTAATCTGGACATTGCTCCAAAACTGGTACATTCCTCACAAAAGTCGGACGTTCCTCCGCGTTTTAGCGTACATTCCTCCATTATCCTCATACTAATATATACATGAATATATTAGTATATAATATATGTTGCCAAATACGATTCTTTTATACAGAAATCGTATTTACAGAACCGCAACACTAGTTACAGCGAAAGTCTCCAGTTTTGTTGCTCTAATGACATTCCCTTTCTCTAAATAGGACTGGGCAGTGGGAGTACTTAATGTGGTAGTGGTGTAGTGATTGGTTTATTGAAAAGAGCAATGAACATATCAGACTTGCAGTAAAAACTGAATTGTGCTGATATTTACAACTTATAGGATTATACAATACTAGTAGATATAAAAGAGAAACTTACACTTGTAATATTCTAAATTTATAAAAACCATCGTCGTCATCATATTATTATAGCAATATTATTAAAACAATATAATTTCTCACGAGTATAAAATCACTACTGTCATTCTACATTAAAATGACTGAAAGTCTTTGAAGTTTTAAAAGTTAGTCTGGTACGAGCGCTAAGGATATGTACAGTTGGCGGTAATAATTCGATTTGACACAATAAACAATCAATAGTACTGAGATTAGGGTCCAGCCCGATTAAAAAGTTTGTTAAGAAGTTTGTAGTCCAACCAGGAGTTTTGCTAGTGCAGGGATCGCACTGGTTGTGTAGCGCTGAGTGCCCTTGGCCTGGCAGTAATGGAGAGAGTTCCTTAGCGATCTACCGTGTAGTTGTCCTTTAGTCGATGGCAGCCAGGAGCAGAAACGTGACGATTGTCTGATTTTGGTTGCAAAGTTAAGGCATAGGTCGTGTCTACGATCAGACAGAGTTGGTAGGTTCAGGATCTGTAAACCGTCCACGTATGTAATGTAGTGACGGCCTAGCATAATCCTACAGGCCCGTTTTTGAACCCGTTCAAGCCGGTTGACTTGCCTGATGTTAAGGGCAGCATTCCAGACGGGTACCGCGTATTCAAGGAGTGGACGAACGTATCCGCAGTAGATAGCACAGAGGTCGTCTGGTGGGAGACCGGCCCGCCGCAGTCTACACAGGAAAAATAGGCGTTTGCTTCCCTTAGACACCATACTGTCAACTTGAGAGTCCCATCCAAGATCCGACTGAATCTGAATACCAAGTAGTCGTGCTTGCTTCACCACACTAAGCGTCTGGCCTCCTAGCGTTAGGACTGGGTCAGGGGGAGGAGTTTTCATGAAACAGATTTGCAGTACTTTACACTTCTTGGGGTTTAGAAGCATATGGTTTCTATCCGACCATTCGTCTAGGTTGTTCAAGTCATTTTGTAGGGATGAAGGTGAGCATATCGGTCGGTTTTCGCCCAAGTTGAGGTCGTCGACATACTTCCAATATTCACTGTTTGGTGTTCCAGCGTCATTAATCATGGTCAAGAAGATCAGGGGTCCTAGCAAAGTTCCCTGTGCCACCCCACAGGTAAGTGGTTCCCTGTCCGACAGGACATGCTGGTAACGTGTGACAAGCACAACTTGCTCATCCCAGTTCTTGACCATCTACAAGCGCAATGAGAATGTGGTATACATCCGGTGGAGACAAAGCCTGGCACCAGTGGTGAACAACCGCAGACGAGCAGCCAACACGGCCGAGCAGGTGAGATGGAATCATTCCCTTCGTAAAGAATAATACAGTATTTGGCTACGTATTTTTAATTTGTATTTGAAAGTGAAAGCTGCATTGTCCTGTAGCAAGTTGCATGGGAAGGAAGGTACGAATAGCACAGTTACAATGTACAGCTTAGAAATAAATTGTTCGTCTTAGAATCACACCATTTAAATAAAAAAACTAATATGTTTATCTCATACTCCCGCATTTTTGTACATCTTCCACGTCTAAACAGCATATTTACGCCGCGTACTCCACGTTATCTGGTAAAGCAGTTTGGTACACGCTATTCCCCGGTCTTACAGCTTGAGTACTATCAGGCTGTAAGATTTTGTGTTATTGATCCGATGCACAACTTGTTTTTAGGAACTGCGAAGCGATTTGTTTCAAACATGGGTAGATCGGGAGATTCTGACCCAAAAAAAAGACTTAGATGTTATCAGCAAACGCATTGGAATGGGCGCCTCCCGAAAAGAATAGCGCCCAACTTCGGAGGTAAAGTTGAACACTGCCCAAGAGTGGGAAAACTGGACACTGTATTATTCCTCATATTGTCTTCAGGGATTCCTCCCAAAAGAACACTTGTTGGCAGTTGTTTGTGCTGGCCTGCAAAAGAATGTGCCAGCCAGTTATGAAGGAAACTGACATAGACTATGCTGATGCTGCATTTGTCATCATCATTGCAAGTGTTTGTTTGGCAAATCTTTTGTAACCCCCAACATGCACCTTCACTGTCACCTGAAACAATGTGTTTTGGACTGTAGCCCTGTGTATGGGTTTTGGCTCGTTAGCTTCGAGAGATTTAATGGCATCCTTGGATCTGAGTGTACAAACAACCGAGAGATTGAAATGCAGTTGATGAGGACATTCCTTGTAAATGGGTTTGCCCATTCGATCTCATTGCCGACCAGTCTACGGGAGGTGTTCGGCAAACTATTTGCAAAGTTTTACTCCATGAGCAGTAGAGATTCCTCACCCGCTGTCAAAATCAGACTCCAAACCACGCGCGGTCAATGTGTCAGATAGCGATTGGTCCGAATGTCCTGACACCATTGTGCTACCTATCAATTTCACCAAAGTTTCCCAGTCCAGAGATGAGAAAGGTTTTCTTGCTAGCGTTTGGTCCTTGATGTATCCACAAGGTACTACTTCAAACATGGCCGAAACAGTCAGGAAGTATATAGCACCTGTCAGGTAGGACAAGAATACTTTGGCTCCAAAGTATGGAGCTGGCACTATGGCCAAGTTTGCAGACTACCCCGTGGACTGCGTGAAGGTGCTGTCTGTGTGTCCCGATTCAGGTGGGGTACTGTATGCCACATTCAAGGGAGACCAAGGGGGTCTGTTCAAGTTTGTAGGGGAGCAGTGGCAACGACTAGTCCACAATGGAACTGATGTGTGTAAGGAGGCTCATACCGTGATCCCCTACGACGTAGCCGATTCTGCCCTTGTGTTCACTGACACGGGAAGTCACCAGGTGAAAACAGTCACACGAATTGGTACAGTACAAGTATTAGCCGGAAGTGGCAGGCCAGGTCTGCAGGACGGTACCTCCCAATATGCCGAGTTCTACCAGCCAAGGGGTGTGTGTAAAGAATTGTCTTGTTTGTTGGTGACAGACGCAGCCCCCGGATCTATCCGGCTGATCACGAACACGGACGCGGCTGCCCTGTTTCTGGAGAAGACGGGTGGACTGTACCGAGCATTTGGGATGCACGTTCGACATGAAGATCCTCCGCAGAAGTCAGTGGCAGAGGCGTGTGATACCCTTGACGACCTAAATGCTTTTTTAAAGGCATGCAAGGAGGAGGTAAATAAAGCGAGGCAAAAGACTGGCGCCACAAACGGAAAGGAAGGGACCGTATCGAGTAAAGACACAAGACAGCGTCCAGCTCTTAGCAGACGGAATGCGGGACTTCCACGCAAACTTGATGACCCTCAATAATGACTACAAACCAGACCTCTCATCCCTCCTCACCTTAGCAACAGAAAGTATCCATGCCACACATCACCTCAAACACCCAACAACAACAGTCCTGGATACGCCCAAGAATTCAGCAGTACTATGAA
>NW_017803992.1:0-23061 GCF_001625305.1 Branchiostoma belcheri
CATTTTTTTCCAAAAAACTTTCATCAGATGCGCAATGACCCACCGACATCATGTATGCAAATTGGTGATGTTGCAGCATAATTTGCATATCTGACAGCGAAAAAGCTATTTTTGGCTCAAAAATAGGAAATCGCTAAACGATGAGCATTTTTGTTCAAAACACTTTCATCAGATGCGCAATGACCCACCGACATTATGTATGCAAATTGGTGTTGTTGCAGCATAATTTGCATATCTGACAGCGAAAAAGCATTTTTGGCGCAAAAATAGCAAATCGCTAAACGATGAGCACTTTAAAAAAAAAAAATTTCATCAGTTGCGCAATGACCCACCGACATCATGTTTGCAAATTGGTGATGTTGCAGCATAATTTGCATATCTGACAGCGAAAAAGCTTTTTTTAGCTCAAAAATTGGAAATCGCTAAACGATGAGCATTTTGTACCAAAAACATTTCATCAGATGCGCAATGACCCACCGATATCATGTGTGCAAATTGGTGTTGTTGCAGCATAATTTGCATATCTGACAGCGAAAAAGCATTTTTGGCGCAAAAATAGGAAATCGCTAAACGATGAGCATTTGTTATCCAATAAAACTTTCATCAGTTGCGCAATGACCCACCGACATCATGTTTGCAAATTGGTGATGTTGCAGCATAATTTGCATATCTGACAGCGAAAAAGCTTTTTTTGGATCAAAAATTGGAAATCGCTAAATGATGAGCATTTTTAAAAAAAAAACCTATATCAGATGCGCAATGACCCACCGACATCATGTATGGAAATTGGTGATGTTGCAGCATAATTTGCATATCTGACAGCGAAAAAAGCATTTTTGGCGCAAAAATAGGAAATCGCTAAACGATGAGCACTTTTTTGAAAAAAAAAACTTTCATCAGTTGCGCAATGACCCACCGACATCATGTTTGCAAATTGGTGATGTTGCAGCTTAATTTGCATATCTGACAGCGAAAAAGCTTTTTTTGGATCAAAAATTGGAAATCGCTAAACGATGAGCATTTTTTTCCAAAAAATTTTCATCAGATGCGCAATGACCCACCGACATAATGTTTGCAAATTGGTGATGTTGCAGCATAATTTACATATCTGACAGTGAAAAAGCATTTTTTGCGCAAAAATAGGAAATCGCTAAACGATGAGCCTTTTTTATTCAATAAAACTTTCATCAGATGCGCAATGACCCACCGACATCATGTTTGCAAATTGGTGATGTTGCAGCATAATTTCCATATCTGACAGCGAAAAAGCATTTTTGGCGCAAAAATAGGAAATCGCTAAACGATGAGCATTTTTTTCCAAAACACTTTCATCAGATGCGCAATGACCCACCGACATCATGTATGCAAATTGGTGATGTTGCAAGATAATTTGCGTATCTGACAGCGAAAAAGCATTTTTGGCTCAAAAATAGGAAATTGCTAAACAATGAGCATTTTTTTTTTCAAAACACTTTCAGCAGATGCGCAATGACCCACCGACATTATGTATGCAAATTGGTGTTGTTGCAGCATAATTTGCATATCTGACAGCGAAAAAGCATTTTTGGCGCAAATATAGGAAATCGCTAAACGATGAGCATTTTTTTCCAAAAAAACTTTCATCAGATGCGCAATGACCCACCGACATCATGTTTGCAAATTGGTGATGTTGCAGCATAATTTGCATATCTGACAGCGAAAAACCTCTCACTGGAAGGCCAGAGGATATAAACTCTCAGTTGAAGGCCAGAGGATATATACTCTCAGTTGAAGGCCAGAGGATATATACTCTCACTGGAAGGCCAGAGGATATATACTCTCAGTTGAAGGCCAGAGGATATATATACTTTCAGTGGAGGGCCAGAGGATATATACTCTCACTGGACGGCCAGAGGACATATACTCTCAGTTGAAGGCCAGAGGATATATACTTTCAGTGGAGGGCCAGAGGATATATACTCTCACTGGAGGGCCAGAGGATATATACTCTCACTGGAAGGCCAGAGGATACATATTCTCACTGGAGGGCTAGAGGATATATACCCTCACTGGAAGGCCAGAGGACATATACTCTCAGTTGAAGGCCAGAGGATATATACTTTCAGTGGAGGGCCAGAGGATATATACTCTCACTGGAGGGCTAGAGGATATATACCCTCACTGGAAGGCAGAGGATATATACTTTTAGTGGAGGGCCAGAGGATATAAACTCTCACTGGAAGGCCAGAGGATATAAACTCTCACTGGAGGGCCAGAGGATATATACTCTCACTGGAGGGCCAGAGGATATATACTCTCAGTGGAGGGCCAGAGGATATAAACTTTCACTGGAAGGCAAGAGGATATATACTCTCACTGGAGGGCCAGAGAATATATACTCTCACTGGAAGGCCAGAGGATATAAACTCTCACTGGAGGGCAAGAAGATATATACTCTCACTGGAAGGCCAGAGGATATAAACTCATGTATATACTCTCACTGGAAGGCCAGAGAAACTCAAATACATGTATATACTCTCACTGGAAGGCCAGAGGATATATACTCTCACTGGAAGGCCAGAGGATATATACTCTCACTGGAAGGCCAGAGGATATATACTCTCACTGGAAGGCGAAAAGATATATCCAATCACTGGACGGCTAGAGGATATATCCTTGCACTGGAAGGCTAGCTGCATGCTTCCTTAGAAATTCTGGTTACAAGCGGCCGCACGCATGGCCGGTGCGCCGCACTGCACGCAATGATTCTTTGTCGCATCGGGCTGTGCGTGATTGACATGGCAAGCGTTAAATTTCGAGTTGGTGTCTTATACTATATAACATCACTATACAACATTTTTTGCCAAGAATAAAGTTGATCCGCGTTAATTTTTGTTTCGCGCTTGTCCTTTGTATTTAGCTTGAACTCGAGGTCCTTCGTGAATGCATGTGGGGAGGGCACACTTTATACGAATAGCACATCGCGGGGAAATGAATTCGCGGTACAAAGGTCTCTACGAAGGCGGCGAATCTGACTATACCGTGGGATTTAACGGATTGTTAGGAAACTTAGATTTGTGTTTCCTTTCAAATTAATTTTTGTGTACCTCGAATCAATGATGCATGCCATGAAATAGAATGTTTCATGTTCTAGCCTTGTACCAAATATGCAGTAATATGAACAATGTAAAACATTAAATTTGAAACTTGATTTTTAATGACTGAGTTTATCGTAATGAGTAAATATACTTTAAAGCTGCAATACTTGTATGAAAATCGACCACATTATTTCAAAGCAGAAATCTTGGTTTGAACAAAATGTTTACAGAGAAAACACTTAGTCTAAAGTTTCTCAATTCTGTCTTGAATGTGTCTATTTTCGTATTCTGTTTCTATAAGGTAACACACTGCACTATGTAATGTATAATAATGTTAGAGCCACATACTGGAAAATACGGAGTAGGGAATACAGATCACAGATAGAATATGATTTGTTTCAAAATAAAAAATAATAACTGTAAAAGACCGATGCCAAATGTACCAAAAGCACATAAAATTAATTATTTTCACGGCTTACGATGTAGCAGAAAGTAAGCCCTAAAACAGCACATTGTTTGATCAGATTTGGCTAGATTATACAATAGAAAGCAAACCTCAACGAAAAGAAAACTTCGGTCAGCAATAACCTAGACCTCTGAGTGTTAGCTATAAATATCTGTTAACTACAGCTATGTATTATGGCAGACAGGCAGAGTGAACTTAATATGAAAGCACAATTCGTTAGAGGTTCTAGCGTTCCTCCAAAACCTGTCCTTTATCTAGGTTCTTCATTTCCAAACCATTCCAAACCTCAATACAGAATCAATCAAGCCATAATACATTAAATGTAAAACATTAAAAGTTTATATATAGATTATATATTATATGTAGCTCATTTTTCAGTTTAAAAGCTTCCGACGGGTGGTTTTCGGACGGGTGATTAATTATTACGCAAAGCGAGAATCAAGTTAAAGATACATGTAGATATCACTTTTGTGTAGCTTGAGGTAGTTCAAATGTAAAGACTCCCTTATCTGATGGCACGAACTACTCTTATTCAAGTTAACTCTTTGATGTTTTCCATCTCTTACTAGATCCCAACATTTCCTTACAACGGGATCACATGTCATAGCTTGTTTAAAACCACATCATGGTGCCGTGTTGATAGTAGCAAAACACCTAGTTTTCAACATGTTCATTACCCCAGGATTTTCCTGCTCCTTTTCCAGCAGGCCCCTCTGATCTTCAGGGAGTGCTGGGCCAGCATCGTCTGCATTCCTCTCCTCTCGATATTTCGGAAGGTTTGGAAGGTGCCACACTGCCCCTACTTTAGAGTAGTCTTTCTCCTCTCTACACGTCCAGTTGTGTCAATAATTTTTTTAGGAACGTTTTCCAGTCATGTGTCCAAATACGGAGTCCACTTTAGCAGCAGTTCATTTAATACTTTCTTTCCATCCATGTTCTTGTTTTCAAACGAAACCTGCCTAATCTTGGGGTTACCCTTTGGTCTCATTGGTTTCCCAGATCTAGACAGTTTAAACTTGCCCCTTACGATAAAACATATCCACAACATCCTTGTTATTCTTGCTCAGTCTAAATCTGAACTGCCCTAGCTGAGAGTGACCCTTTATGCTACAAATATGGGGCCTAAGCCAGTCTCTGAAGTTGAACAGGCCTTGCAGCCTCCTGCACTCTGGCATCATGTGAATGAGCTGGTCAGGGGTGTGTGCCTCCTGACGCCTGAGTTTATCCCGCTACCCCCACTGAACATCTGATCTAGTAAGAACAAAAAAGAATAAACTTACATTGCTGTTTGTCGATGGGAATTTCAAATTAAGAAGAGTCTGAAGAAGATATCTAACGTTTAGAAGAAAGGGGAAATGCGGCATTGTTTTAATAGTAGTTAGCTTTAACATGTCTAGCAGAATTTATGCAAAATCAGCCATTCAAAGAGTCCATTCTAAGTCATCGCGCGTTTTTTTTAAATATTATAAATATTCTGAAATTATGTTAAAAAAGGTAAACACTAGAGTAGCATGTTTTCGAAAATGTTGTCATAATTTGCAAAAATTTCGAAAGTTGCAACCAAATGGAATCTTAATATCAAAATCCAAAGGTTTATAAACAGAATTGGATTTCGAAAGGAAGTTTGCCTCTTATCGCTAATCCCGACCCGAGGATTGGTGGCAAAGGCTTTGAAAGAGAAAAAGAGATACCATTCCAGAGCTTCTGACTGGAGTTATGCAAGTCGCCGCTATTTATCGCCAACGTATATAAAATCCCATTCAAAATCTGTGATGGAGTGTACATTGGAGAGACTGGAAGGACCTTTGGCAAAAGATTGGAAGAACATAGGAAAGAAGCAGACAACATCGAAGCCATAAGATATACACGGTCCCAGAAACAACAAGCACAAAAAGAAGAGAAGAAATCGGCAGTCACAGACCATGTTGCCAGAAACAATTGTGTGATAGACTCGGAGGAAAAATGAGGAAAAAGTTTTTTATGGGAGAATTCGCTTGAAGAATTTTTTTCTTACTCATCCATATTCAGTCTTCAAATTTGTGTAAGAAAATTTGTCACCGAATTAACAAAATATTTATTATTAAGATAAACAAGAAAAATTGTAGTGAAATATCCATCATTTAACAGAGCTACATAAATGACTAGGAATTAATGTCAAAATAATTCAAAATCAGTATAGTTTATCGTTGTGAATAAAAAGCAACGCCCGCTGGAAAACACATGTCTTCATCCGTGGCTCTTCTAAACTTATCCTGGTCCAAATATATTACACAATGTACACATGCAAATGCAGTCAGCTTCTGTACTTTATAATATTGTCGCTACGTGGTCTTTTTGCTGGCATTAATTTGCTATTTATCTTTAAAACGGAAAATTTTGATAAGTTATTTTACACTCTAGATATTACCTTTCTTTTTTTGGGATTTAGTGCATTTCAGTGTCTTCGAATCGGCATCTAAATTAGTTGCTTTGCTCCGTCTAGCCACGAATCGTTGGCCGAATCACAGAATGCCAATTGTTAGCCGCGTCCAGCTGGAATTTGTAACTTCTAACACTTGGGCTTTATACTTACGGCTCTCTGCCTAATGGTGCACAGGCACAGCCCAATTATCTGTAACGGCAAAAACATCACTGCCGTAAAATAATTACCTAAAGCATTTGCTACTGCAGTCCTTCATGGAACTGACAGAGGCCGCTTTTGATCTATGCACTGTTCACCGTTACGTATAAGCCATGACTTGTGACTTTTTAGCCTGGTATCCAGTCTAGTCTGTTTTGGTATTTGATGGACTTTCTTCTATATGTTTCTAGACTAAGAGCCTGGTTTCACGGTTCACATCTCTTTGGCGGAAACATTTATCTAATATGCTAGTGCAGTCCTTTGTAGAACTGATAGAGGCCGCTTTTGATCCATGCACTTTACCTTACGTTGTAAGTTGCAGCCTCTCAGCCCGCCTTTACGGTGCACAACACAATTCTCCGTAGTGGTAAAAATCAATGTAATAATATAAGCAGCTTATTTAATTGTTAGATCTGAACATGCTAGAGTCACGAATGTGTTAAAAGTTAACAGGTCGTACTCTCTTAGAAATGATAATACGTTCGTTCAGACCTTCTAGCAGCGATAGACACCATAATCTAGGTACGAACGGTTAACACTCCGATTCTTTATGGCGGAAAAATTCACTGAAGTAATAGGAGCAGGATGTTGATTCATGTACTGTGCAGTGATTCAGTGAATGCCCTTGATTTTTTAAAAACTTGTAAGCCAATAACATGTAACTTCTTAGCCTGATATTTATCTATCATATTCTATTTGGGATTGGATCCCGCTCTTCTTCCCACAACCCTCCTCACCACCGTTTTATTTTCTAGTTTACTTCTTATCTTTTATAGTCTAGTCTAGTCTAGTCTAGTCTAAGACATGACATCGCATCGTAGTTTTGTTTCATTTGAAGTCGTTATTCATGGTTAGGCCTTTTTTTCTAAAACAGTGAGTTTTTAATAACAATTTCTGGTAGGTCATGCAGTCTGTAAGATGATGGATGCTGCTCTCAAAACATATGGGGCACAATGACATGGACGGTTATAATTTGATTAAATTTTAATATACCAACACTCTTGATGATACCATTATGCATATAAAATTATTACAGCAAAGATATTGCCAATGAGACAAGTAAGAACCTCGTGCAATTCTCAGTGATTAACTCAACTATTGGTTAGCACAGGATGATATCGAAAAGAGTGACAAATGCACTAGTAGATGATGGTGGACTTTCAAAAGCTATAAAGCTATCTAGTATTGGGTGAGTAGCTTTTATTAATACAGGAAAGTGAGCTATTTTAACCAAAATCTAAACCAAATGAGACCCTCTGTCTGTAAGATTTCAAAATTGCTAAAGAAATTCTCTGTAGCTGATAAAAAAGCTCACTAAAGTGTAAGAAACAGATCATCCAATACTTTTGTGTAGTTCTTTATTAAACTGAAAGAGGCCGCTTTTGATCCATGCACTTTACCTTTGCAACTTATAAGCCGTACCCTGCCCTGTAACTTCTTAGCCTGGTATCAATAGTTGTCTTTTCTATTTTTATGACGTTTGTACATCGCACTACACCAATAGCTCTCCGCCGTCGGCTTTACGATGCACTTTAAGTTCTTGTTAGCGGGAAAAAAAACACACTGTAGTAATAGAAGCAGCGTATCCAATATGCTGGTGTAGTACTTTATAGAACTGTTAGAGAGCTGGCAGATTTTGTTTATAAACATTGATATTCAAATCATATTCCATTATCTGCATATTTATTATTTTATTTATATTTTTTTACAGTTTATACGTACTAATTGGTATGTGGTGTGTACTCTTCAATTTGTATCCGCATCAGACTGTTGTTTATTACCTGGGGTTTCTTATCTTACGGTGCACACCCCAATTCTCCTTAGAGGCAAAAAAAATCACTGCAGTAATAGGCTGGGAGCAGCTTAGTCAATCATGTGGGTGCAGTCCTTTATGGAACTGCTAGAGGTCACTTTTGATCCATGCAATTCATACTTTCTTACTTATCAGCGGTTACTTCTAACTTCTCAACCTGGTAGCAGTCTAGTTTCTTGTGGATTTGGCTGGATTTATTCCGGCAGGGATCTAGACTAGAGCTCTCTCTGCTACCCGACGTCACTGTGTACACATCGAATCTCCGCATTGGCAAAAAATCACTACGATAATTAGTAAAAATCAATACAAGGATAGGTGCAGTTTATCAATGATACACCGGTGCAGTCCTTTCTCAAAATGCTAGAGGTCCCCTTTGAACCGTGCAAATCATCCTTTTTTACTTTATTTTAAAGCCATAATTTCTTGAAGTTATATTCATTCTAGTCTGTCTTGTATTTACTAAACTTGCTTTTCAGGCACTAGATTAAACACTCTCCCCTGACCGGTTTGACGGTGCACACGCCAATTCTCCGTAAATGCAAAAAAAGGCCACTACATGCAGTCAGAGGGTAGAGTTACAGAATTATATGCTCGTGCATTTTTTAATTAACTGATGGAGGTCGCTTTTGATCCATGCACTTTACCTTATTCTAATATACCCATTGTGATTAATCAAATACCCATTGTGATTAATCAAAACTGGTCCATAAAAACTAATACTTCTTGAATTAAATGTTACTTTTAGTTCGTTTCAACATTTAAACACAATTTATACATATTGGTATTCAATGACCAATTTGACTCAAATTGCATTTGATTCCTAAGTAAATTTCAAAGTAAACTGTTCCCAAATTTCACTTAACCTTGGTTGATGGTTGGGGGAAGGTCCTGGATATGAATGAATGAATGAACTTTATTGCTAGACAATCGTACATGGTACAATGTGTGGCAGTAATACAAGAACACTACAAAACTAATCTTATTACATTTCTTACTCCAAACTACTTTGTGACAGCGGCTTTACACTCCCCCCCCCTCCCCCGTACTAACGCAACCAGGCTTACTGCACCAAGTGCGCTCACTCCCGATAGTTGACTCGCCTGGGTCCGGCCTTTACAGCTACCACTCTTATCTTCATACATCACTTAACATAACATCACACATCACTGGTCAATTATAGGTTTCCAGTGTCGCAAACATATGTTGTATCAGCCAGCATATGTAGGGACGACCATGTTGGATTGGCGTCACGCAGGAGAGTCTACTGGTGGAAAGGGAGTGTGTTTGTCTTTTCTTTTTACGGGAAATGCCATTATACATTGTAACTTTTTTATTAACAGTACAGTCAGTACAACCATGTTGTAACTGTAATGTTTTTAAAAAAATTACGATATATAATGGCATTATTCATAAAGAGTAAAGACAAACACACTCCCTTTCCACCAGTGGACTCTCCTGCGTGACGTCAATTTAACATGGTCGCCCCTTCATATACATGTACAAGCTGTTATAACATATGTTTGCGAAACTGGAAACCTATAATTGACCAGTGGTGTGTTATTAAATGCCAAGTGATGTATGAAAAAAGAGCGGTAGCTGAAAGACCGGACCTAGGCGAGTCAACTATCGGTGAGTAAGCGCACTTGGTGCCGTAAGCCTGGTTGCGTTAGTCCGACGGAAGGGGGAGCCATTGCAGTAGCTACACCTGCCAATCCGACATAACTGCCGTGTACTACAAATCGTCCTTTAAGGCCTTCAGATCTAATTTATGTTCTGAAGAAGTGCTATACTATAACGTCCATGCCAGGTGTCAGCTTTTAGACAATGATATTCAAGTGTCGTTTATCCAATTATTTAAGACATTTTTTTCATCTGCTCTACATGTTAAACCGTCAGGTCCTTGTAAGTTCGGTTTGACCGAGCCTCATCATGGCGCCCCTCGGACAGACGCAAGCAGGCATACGGCACCATGCGCGCTCACATCTCGTTTGTTTAATAGCGCCCTTCGTATTCGGCATCTAGTAGTAGAGCATACGGCACCATACCCTACTACCCATCATATGTTAGGCCTCTGTCACAATTAGCCGAATATGGACCCTTGAATAATGCCTATCTTTACCCAACCATAGTTTGGAGTGGGTCGGGATCAAGGCTGTGGTTGTGGTTAGGCGAAGTTGGCTGCACCAGCCGAATGTTTAAAAACGTCCCGCCATTGTTGGCTGGCGGTACCTGGCTGGTGTTCAGGAGTACGTTAGTTTTAGTACTTTGTTGGCACTTGGCTATGAGTAAACAGTTTGTTTCTTTGAAAAATTCACATTTTAGGCATTCGGCCTAGGTAAGTTTGTGTTTTTATACATAGTTATGACAGAATTTGTTGGCACTTAGCCAGAAAAACATTTGTTTTTTGTTGTAACAGGGAATCATATCTTTGTAGGCAGCATCAATAGACATAGATCTGTATTTGCTGGAAGCCATGTAAAGTACTCTCTCTCATGCAGTGGTTGTGTTAGGCTATGCGAGAGAAGAAGTTATGAACTTGTTTATTACAGTAGTTGTTGATGTTTTTGGTTTATATTTACAGCAGGGGGTACAACTGCGACAGCGCATGTAAGAATTCCAGATAGGAGGTACGGGAGATGGAAACGTGAAAGCGCGAAGGACGGTTACATCAGAGATATTATAAAAGACACATTTTAAGTATTCAGAGGACACAACTCTTCCCGTTCTTTTATCTATCGACAAAATACCGTGGTTAAAGCAGACAGCTCTCTCTATACCAGTGTGTGGTGTAGTCACTCTGTTTTCTTTTTAAAGAGGGAAGTACGAGGTAGTTTAACGCAGAAAATGCTCATTTCTAGCGTTTGACAAAGTCATTAGCGTGAAATTCACTTTCTGCATTAATACACGATGTGTTTGTATGCAGGTGCCTGTTGATTAATTAAGAAGCACAGCAGGTGAAGAGCAGGTGGAGATCAGGTGGAGAGGATGCAGGTGGTGAGCAGGTGGAGAGTTGGTGGAAAGTAGGTAGAGAGCAGGTGGAGAGCAGGTAGAGAGCAGGTTGGAAGCAGGTGAAAACTAGGTGGAGAGCAGGTGGAAAGCAGGTGCTGAGAGAAGAGATAAGGAGGATTGAGGGGTTGGATCTTCATTCGAGGCCTTGCTTTCTGGTACGATGCGACAAACAAGAGCAATTTAAAGTTGAATGTTGTTTGTTTTAGCAAGAAAACACAGATGTTTGCATTGGGCTCTGGTGTACCATGGTCCCCTATTTTCATTCTTTGTTATGCCAGCTGTTTTGGGCAAAGGTCACTATTTGGCGCATGATTGAGTGCAGCCAAACCAACTGAAAACAGCCTTTTTCTTGGTATGTGTGGATAAATGCTGGCATTTTCCAGCTGGAGAGTTATTTCTATTTCTATTAACTTGAAAAAACTGGCTGTTAGTGTTGTTTTGGCTGCTTGGTAGGTTCTAAAACTAATCCCATCTTCTTGTTTTTTTGGTAGTCTTCAAGGGGGTCAGAGGTCATGATGCCAGTGTTTTGCATTTGCCGTGCTATGTATCGCTGGTCAAAAAGTGACATTTTTGGACTAAATGGACAATTTGGAAGTTGGACTACCCTGTCAATATGTGTTTGCAATTGTTGAACACTCAAGTAGGTGATTGTTGACAGCTCAGTTCTTAGATGTTTTCCATATATTCCAATAGGGGCTGGAATATCGTCAGTTTGACCTGTCCGTTTATTGAGTTGTTTCTTGATCCGACCATGGTTGGCGTCTTTAAGTATCGAGTTTATTAGACGTAATGAAACATTGTATTATAGCCTGTCAGGGACGTTTCTGTGTTTATATGGCACTACTTCATCCTATGGGCCCATTAAACTTCGTGCCATGACAGCTCTAATGGTGTGTTGTGTCTTCACTGTGTTTGCATCTTGGTGAGGGAAGTACGAGGTACTTTGAGGCGGAGATACAACTTTTTTTCTTCAAAACCAGTCTTGTGTTTATAACTTAACGTTCATATCATCCATTCGTGGGGCGGGTGGGGGTTGGCTCACCCCACCCCCCTCAGAAGTCGTAAACGGTATGTCCTGTAACAACCATATTTTCAGATAATGGTGTATTTGTAAGTATTAATAATTACAAATATTTTGTTATCGTAATAAAATGACGTCATTCATGTGATTTTATTACTTAAAATCAACGGTAGGTTTTCTGGTAAAACCTAATAGTATACAACACAAGTTTAACAAAGGTGATATGATTAGGTTTATGATCTTAAGGTCTACAAAAACGTATGTTGCCCATAGCAACACCAGTGACTTCATGCATATATGAGTTATCCGCTATCTTGGATCATCAATCCGGAATGTAGTTTGTTAAACTATGAAAGATTCAAACTTTATAGACATATTACATTCATGTACAGACAGATACACATTTCTTATGTGTTTACTTTAGATAAACCTCTAATACTTAAACATTGCTGATCTTACATTTTCACCGTCACAGAAAGTCAAATTTACCAAATTTACTTAATTGACTGTAGTGCTAGTAAAAACTTGACCATATATATGTACAGATGAAATAAACAATAAAGCCTATGTTTGGCTGTGATGTTGTAAATATGATGATAAAAAGTGTAGTTACTATCAGCGCGTAAATCCTCGAGATAAACAATAAACCACTACTTTTTACAACGATCTTTAGTTTTAAACCCAAATCCAGCAGTAGCAGAAAATAAGTAACCTTTATTTAATGAGATTCAAGTACAACTCAAACTGTGTAAAGTTTTGTCGTGATGTGAACAAGCCTTCGAAAGTTACATGCGTGTATAGAACACTACTTCCCCATACGCCTGGGACGCCTTACCCAAACAAGCTCTAGTTTTATAATTATAACCTCTAATAATAAAACTAATAAAAATATTCTTCTGTCTATTCTAGAAACAAGGTTGTAAACAGAGATTATCATAACATGGGGACCTCGTGTTTCCATCAGAATATTAATTTTCTCTCGTCTATAAATATTTTAATTAATCTAAACACATTCGTTGCACTACTAGGTTAGCACATTATTGTATTCCCCTTGATTTTCTTTTCTATGTACCAAGAAAAGTAGTTTCAAAGTTAATTAGTTTTATCCTAAATCAAAGAAGCAGCACCTGTAAACACAAGTATACACCAGTTAGACATTAACTTCATCGGAGTTTTAGGTCCACCAAGTTGGGTGCATGCCTCCTAACACAAGATTATTCGATATGTTGAAGACATGCATATTATTGAAAACCTTATGTTGACAGTTTTGCACTTTCCTGCTATTACATTGTGAAAAAGTAAAGAGACGAAACCCACCTGGAAAATTGTATATTAAATATTTAGACAGCACGTAAAACTTTGATGCGTTTCGATGTAGTAGAAATAAAACTATGATGATGTTTGAAAGTCTTTTGCACAACCGTGTCATTATGTTAAACCTTAGAAGAACTCGTACATTCTTCTGATTTGAAAATTGTATCTAACTACTATTTTTGCGAATTACATGGTTACAACGCTACACATTCCGAGGCGGTCAATGAATGGTAATAAAATATAACAAAACAGAAACTTGTTTAAAACGTACGCAGTTTTCTACCAAGTCCCCAAAGGTTAAATCTGGGTCACACGTGTCTGAATAAGACCGCCATTGTGGTGATCTGTCAGCTACAGAGTGCTTTACTGTATTGTGGGCTGCAAATGTAAGAAAATATCCCGGGTCGTCATATACATAGCGAGAAACCTTATGCCACTGTAACACACGAATATGGTCTTCCGAGCACTAGCCGAACTCCCCCCAACCATGGTCAGGAGTGGGGCGGAGAAAATGTGGCTGGGTCGGCTGGTGTTCGGCAAGGCCGGCAGCTATCCCGGCTTTACAAGCCAAATGTTTCAAAATATTGTTTAAAACATTCGGGGGTTGGCCAGACTGTTCCCGAACTTCAGCCGACCTGGGTCAGCCGGTGTTCGGGGGTAATGTTGGGGGAAGGTCCTGAATGTGTGACAGGGGCTTTATGCAGCTTATTGTATTTACAAGTATCCAAATAAATGCAATAGTTTTTTAAAAGAGCATTGTATGCCTTTATGACATTTAGTGATGTTTAACGACACCGAGTGTAGAGAAAAGATGTAGCTAAATTTACCACAGTAGAACTAGAGAGCAGAGGGACTAGTGGGTAGCGTCGGGCTTATTCATGGAGTTTCAGTTTGTTCGTATGTACTAATATACCTTAAATTAGCTGGTTCTGGTCCTATGGCAGTTCAATCTCAGGATGTTGTAGTCTAGATAGTATTCTAAATATACGTCACCTCTTAGAACTGTTAATATAGTTAGATAAATATTAGCAACATTATACAACTATATATGTATATATATGCTGCCATACGTTGTACCCGCTACAATTGTTATGCAATAAAGCTCTTCTTCTTCTATCTGTTTACAAATGTTGATCTATAACCATAGATAACAGGAGCCTTGCAATCGTACTTGGCTATATACATTTTGTAAATGGTGTAAGTTTTTTTTATTGAAGATTTATGAAAATCTGGGATGAATAGTAGATAGATACTATAACATGGCCTTTAACCCTTTAACTTATGGTACGACTTCGCTATCCCAATCAGAGTCACAATGTAAATGTGTTCTAATTTACAAAGGGTTAGTTGAGCCACACCTTGGCTATTTGTTTCATTGGTAAATTCTATAAGTTTTGCTTGGTTAGTAGTCATTTCAATGCGCAGTAAATTTCCATCGAAAGATGATAAAAAAGGTAAAATATTTGAAACAAATTGAATATTAAGCCTTTTGTTGACCCATCGGTTCATAGGGCCAAAACCTGTGGACGTTTTGGGCATAAAAAAGTGTCTCCGGCATTTTGAAAAAGTACTGTATGTTACATGTATACGTTGCAGTGTGAAATAGCGCAAAAGGCTTCATATATTCCCAACACGACCCTGGCGTGTTTGACATATGATCGTCTGACAAGAAAATGCCGTCGTTGACTTCATGTGACAGTTTTCCTGAACTATTGTCGTCTGCTTCCAGCCGTGTTTTTATAGCGATTTGATAAGTCCACTGGTGGTATGAGGCACAGAACGTACCGCAGGTTGGAAGATACATGTACCGGGAGTAACACAGTGTTCTGGAGATCTACCTATAGTACTGAGAAGGAGAATGGAAGTCCTGTTACTGCTGACGTTTTGCTCTGAAACCTTTCGGGAGGAAGATGGTCAGTTTCTAAGTTTTTAGCGGGTCTACCCTTACATATAGGGCCTATATCCTTACATGTAGGGCCTATATCCTTACATTGGCATTTGAATATTTGGACTCGTACTCCTGTGATATTTAACACAATGTTTAGAACCTTTGACTTTATCGCGAAGTGCCCTGAATCGTGGGTCAGTACGTATTATTCTTGGAATGAAAATAACTCAACTCTCCAACAGCATGGCTTTATGAGGCATAATTAGTTTGGATTCCTCAAATAATGCAAGAAATGTGCAGGTACGTCCGGCATATCTGACTCACCAGGGAATCAGTCCCACCAGAAGGTCAGCTTTGTTTTGTTTACTTAACATTAGAATTTCTTTTGTTAAAAAATCTATGTAGTTGACGTTTTATATGTAAGAATCATCATCTTCTTCGTGAACAGAAATTTACATCCAATTTTGTGTACGTTCTTCTAACTTTAAAGGTTTAGAGTCCAGAATGAGAGACATAGTAGTCTACAAGTAAGGATGACCTCTATTCAAGGTCAGTCACTGTTCACTAGTAAGATTGTCTAGGCAAGATTTCGTATGAAAACTGAGTCAACTGATCGGTTTTGGGTTTATCGCTGTTGTAGGAACGTAGCATCAATCCTTGAAAGGTGTTATAGAAGCTGTTGTGTTATTTGCATATATTAGACTGTTTTTAAACGTTGTCAACTCATTTAGAAAAGAATGACCTACACTACTGTTACTTTAATGGAAGCTCATACTGTAAACGTTAGCACGTCCTCGGGTCGTGTCTATATAGCAAATTGTGTGTTTCAAAATCTCCCTAACAGCTGCAGGTGTGTTGGTACTCAAACGTCTTTTTGTTATACTGGTAGGCATGCCGACACGATACTGAAAACGAAATGTTTGTGTTCATAATCTATAACATGTCCACTGTTACATGTTGAATCAACTATTTGCCAGTTGATAACGAATTTGTGAAGATTGTTACCACAGGATGCCCGGTTTAACAATTTGCTCTGCTAACGTAGTGTCTTTACATGTATGTGCTTAATAAACACTTTTTTCAATGTAAAAGTTACAGTTGGAAATTGACATATGTGTTCGTTGATATGTGTCTGTATTATTATGCCATAGAAGAATTTGTAGAAATTTCTGGTTTTGATTTGTTTTCTCGTCTTACCATCCAAAATGTGTGGAGCAACGGTGCTGAGGTATAATGTTTGACAAGTGATTGGGCTTATATGATTCCTAACAAGTTTCTTGTATGTAAGAGGTATAGCATGAAAGAGTGTTATATATATATTCAATGATACCATTTGGTCTTGTGTTAAGTGTGAGTTGGGTGTAGTGTTTTAGGGACAAGAACTTGCCAAAGGGGAAATGGTCTTTCATAAATGTTTTGCCTTCTTTAATTTAAGTTGAAAAGAAGACACAGTGTTACATAGCCGTTGCACCAAAGACTTCCCGCATTATTTCATAAACATTAGAGGGATTGTTTTCCTCACCTTCACTAGCAGAGTGGAAGGATATTATTACCTGATTGAAAAGTCGTTTACACATGTCTGGTCCATCCTTTTCACATGAGGGATTCCTATCAAGTAACAGATTTTCAGGACCAAAGCTTTTATCTATGTCAGTGCAATTGTTTTCGATTTGTCATTGTTATTTGTATATAATCATTGTGCCCAAAATGCCAGTAGCGATTGTTTCTGATATTCTAGATTTGTCAGGCCTAGACCACCAAATTTAATAGGTTGAGTAGTAACATTTCATTTAATGTTTTCCCTTTTCGTTTCCACGAAATGTAAACATTTGTGTCTTTAACCCAAGATGCGGTAACAATCATTGACAGGTTGTAGGCCAAAGGTCACTATTTCCCGCAGGCGCAGAATGTTCATACTAAGTCCAGTTTGATGAGCGCATCCAAACAAACTAAAAACATCCGTTTTTGTATGTGTGGCATTTTGTGGCATTTTGTGGCAAATGCTGACATTTTCCAGCTGGAAAGTTTTTGCTCTTTCTGTTTTGTTAAAAAAAAACGGCATTTGGTGTTGTTTTGACTGATTGGTAGAGCTCTAAAACTAATCCCATCTTCTTGTGTTTTGGTGGTCTTCAAAGGGGTCAGAGGTCATTATGTCAATGTTTACATTTTTCGTACTATATTTCGCTGGTCAAAAAGTGAACTTTTTTAAACTAAATGGACAATTTGGAGGTTGGATTACCCTGTCAATGTGACTGTTTCACAGTAACCACACTCAGGCAGGTGGCTTTGTTTTGTTTACTTAACATTAGAATTTCTGTTGTTAGAAATTCTATGTAGTTGACGTTTAATATCGTGTAAGGGCTTGTAATCTTGTTCGTGAACATAGATTTATAGCAAATTTCGTCAACATTCTTCTAACTTTAAAGGTTTAGAGTCCAGAATAAGAGACATAGTAGTCTACAAGTAAGGATGTCCTCTATGCAAGGTCAGGTGCTGTTCACTAATAAGTTATACGTGTGGGATTTCATATGAACACTTAGTCAACTGATCGGTTTTGTGTTTATTGATGTTATACAAACGTAGCATCGATCTTTTAAAGGTTTTAAAAACTTTTAACTGTCGTGTTACTTGCATATATTAGACTGGTTTTAAACGTTGTCACCTTATTCAGAAGACTGACCTTCATTAGCGTTACTTCAATGGAGACTTGCATTGTGAATCCAAGCATGTCCTCGGGCCATGTCTATACATCAGGTTGTTTATGTCGAGTCCCACAATCTTCAAAACAACTGCAGGAGTTAAAATGTTTTGGTACTCAAACTTTGCTGGTTGACTAGTTGGCACAATCCTTGAGTGTTCGTAGGTCTCTATCCGTCTTTTGGGGATTAACTGGATCACGCCTCACCTCAGTTCGCCTTTTCTAGTGACTTAATTTGCGGTCTTATTCTAGGTATTGTCAGGAGTGCTCATAAATTTCTGTTGTTAACCTAAGCCTTTTTGGAGATTTATATATTTTTAGTTGTGGCAGAGCAATATTAAGTTCCTCTTTAAGGATTTTCCCCGTACACTTATATTTTCTGTGTCAGACAATTTTGGTGTTTTCGCACTAAAGAAAGGTATGGAATGTACTTTTTTTTGATCGGATGATGCGCACATGTTTCTAGAGTATTCAGCCTGTAACGAAATTTGCTTTGCATTTGCAATGTAATAATTATATCATCTTCTTTTATATTTGAAGATTGATATCAATAACCGAAAGTTTTATTGTGGTTGGGATGTCTGCGAATCTGGTTTATGATATTATCAATATCAAATCAAATACATGTTGCCCGTTTGCCTTTTTTTGACAAAAATTCCTGTATATGCAGGACTCTTTTTTTTCGTAGTTTCCTTTTTTTAATTTCTATAGATAATTTCTAAATATGGGAATATTCTATCCTTTATTGATCAATCTTAACAACGGATAAAATTGTAAGAATAAAAAAAGTCTGGGTTGCGTTACAGCCGGATACAGAATTGAGTCACAGCTTTTACTTCTTTCATCAGATTCATTCCGTCTAGCTTAGACGCCTGTATTCAAAATTCTTCTCATCTTCTACCGCTTTACGTCTTGACGGAATGCGTGCATGTTTGTCTGTGAAATAGACGGAAAGCATTGTTCTTTTCTGACCTTCAAGAAGAGATGGGGTAGAAGCAACATGGTGATAATGAGGAAATCTTAGTGTCCTATTTATTTTCGTTTATTGAATAAAAAAGAATATGCCACTTACTTTTTTCTCAATTCCATTTTTAATACTTTTCCTCTTTATTAATGTGACCAGGTCTCCAGATAAGCACAAAATTAATTACAGATATTACATTTCCACAAAATGTTTTAACCCTTTTGAGAAAGTGATATATTATTTAACAGCAGAGAATAGTTTTCTTAGATATTTTTTAAATTAGAAATTACTGATCAGAAATGATATTAATCATTAACACGGGATATTTCTGTCATAAACAGTTTTTATCTGTTGTTCCTACTGCTGTTGGAGCATCTATAATCTACAAAAATAAATGGAATAAAACCCAGTTGTATTGTTCCAAGAAAAATTGGAAAGTTCCACTAAGTCTGTTCAACACTTTTTTTTTACACAGGAGATTTGTAGTGATTGATGTCAGCTGTAGCAACGTCTGTGTGTCCTCTACTAAAACCTTTAATGTATTTTAATAACTTAAAAAACTCATGAAAATCATTGACTGTCTAATCACCAGAAACAAAAGTATAAACAGAGATTATCATAACAGATTTTACGTCTACCATTTCTAACATTCTAATCAATCTGGTTTGGTTAGCACCTTATTGTGTTATAGTTTATGTATAAATAAAATCAGCTGATTAGTTTCCTTCTAAAATAACTTTATTGGTTTTACCTTAATGAAATAAAGAATAGAGCTTGAGATCCGACATAAATCGGCTCGACATTAATTCATTCAGACTTCTCGGTACCATGCCTCCCTACATATCAATGACAACCTTTTATTGACGATTTTGCGCTTTCCTACAATTTAATCTAAAGAAAGGTGAAAAACTCACCTTGAAAATGGCCTAGGGTATGTCAAAGATTTTGACAGCACAAAAAACGGAAAACAGCCTGTAACTATTTTGCAAACAATGATACCATTTTTGTCCAACCATAAAAGAACACGCCCGTTCTTCTGCTTAAAAAGTTCTATCTAACTATTTTTGCAAACTACGTGGTTACAACGCTGCCCATGCATAGCCTGTCCATAAACTGTAACGGTTCTATACATGATAATGATACGTGGTTATTGTCTAATAACATAACACAACATAACATAACATAACAGTAACAGGTTTAAAACAAACGCAATATTCTACGTGAGAGTCCCCACAGGTTAAATCTGGGTCACACGTGTCTGAATAAGACCGCCATTGTGGTGATTCATCAATGCACATTGACAGCTGGCGAATGGGTCCGTCAGCTACAGAGGGCTTTACTGCATTACGGACTGCAAAAGACGGTTTATTATATTAAGATTATGGAATATCCTGGGTCTTCATAGTGAGACACCTTAAGCCTCAGTTACACACGAAGGTGGTCTCCCCACTCACCACCCCCATTATCGTAAGCAGCGGGGCGCAACAAATATGGCTGGGTTGGCTGGTACCTCTGCTAGCAGGCCAAATGTTTCAAACATTCCGCGGTCGGTGGGAGGTTTGACCATGGTTGGCAGGTCAGTTGTCGGCTGTAAGTTGACAGAACAACAGCCAGCCATTCGGGACTGTCGGCAGTGTTTGGAGTGTGTTCGGGGATCACATGTGACTCAAATTTAACTTCAAAATAATGTATAGTACACTGCGACTTGGACTAACGAATTATGTGAATAAAGTTATGCATTTCTAGTGTACAATGAACAATCGTTACTCCCTTTTTTGATTACAACATTGCCACTATGTTTCTGTGTGAATATATAATTGATAGTAAAAATATACAACTCACATTCCTTTTTCTAGTGAGCCAATATATGAAAAAAAAACTGTATGGACGGTAGCTTTGAGCCAATATATGGCAAACAAAAACATTGTTTATGGACAGTAGCTGGTTGCACCAAATCTACAAAGGTATTCATTACATGGTCCAGATAAAACGTTGCCCTGATGGGAAGACGATATCCATCCAGCCGCATGTTGACTCTTGACACCTGTAGGCATAAGGAAATAGTGGAAAAAAATCAGTAAAAGGTTCTGTTCTGTTACCACATAACTATTGCCTATTAAACATTTTACAATGTTCCATACATCTCAGCTTTTTTAATAGCTCTGCAAAAGACATAATCTTTGTTACAAGTTTAATTTTATGGTAGTAAAAATATCAAATAATCTGGAGGCTTCTTTCATATTTAGGTGCACCGAATATGTGTCACAAGAGTAACTGAGTATGTCTGAGTAACTGTTTTTGGCGTATGTTATGCCCAACCTTCACCGACGTATTTTACGTTTTAGCGTACTCCATAGTGTCAGGAATATACCGTATATTAATGACTATTTATCTTTTTTTATACATGCAGTTTTGTCCGGATGTATTTACTTCATCAAACGTAGTTCGAATCTATTTGCTAATATTTTGCTTACAAGCCCATAGTCAGCATTTTAGAATGTGATAGGACGGCAGTTTTCAAGTTTTCTAAATCGATGTCCTTTTTATGGATAAAATGGATCACGGCTCGCTGCTGTGAAATTGGTAATTCGTCTTTTCTAATGATAACGGATAACAGGGGTCTTTTTCTAGGTACTGCCAGAAATTAACATACAATTCTGTTGTTAAACCATCGCTTACTGAGGATTTTTCAGATGTTGTAGAGCAATATTGATTTCCTCTTTGAAAATTTCCTCTTCCCACCTATTTTTTGTGTGTCAGACAATTTTGGCAAGGTTCTTCATTGTAAAAAATGGAATGCACCTTATTTTGATCACGATCAGACGATACGAAAACATTTTGATACAAATGTAGTATTCAGCTCTAAACAGACTTTTCATTTGTAAAATTGTATCGTATTTTTTATATTGTTAACCTAATTTTTTTCGGGTTGGGGGTGCTGTCTGTGAATCTGGTTTATGATTTTTATGTTTTTTGCCCTTTCCCATTTTCGATGACAAGTTTTGTAAGTACAGGGCTCTTTTCAATTTTTCTTAAATAGAATGTCTAAATATGGGATCATTCCAACCATTATCGATCTATCTTAAAAGGAGATAAAAATGTAAGTTTGAGTTCCGTTCATCACATTTCCGCTCGTATTCGTCTTATCTTCTACTGCTTTTTTTTCGTCTTAACGGAATACTAGTACTACTCTAGCGACGTACACCCTAGTGACGTCTGTAAACATACACAGAAAACACTGATCTTTTCTGACCTTGCGGACATGACAAGAAACAACACAGTGTTCATGAAGAAAATCTTAGTCTCCTTTTTACTGTCTATTGAAGAAAAACAAAAATATGCCGCTTACTTTCTTAATGCCATTTTTGAAATATTTCCCCGTTATTAATGTAACTAAATTTCCAGCTATGCACGGAAAGTACAGATTCAATGTATTGCCTTTCCATAAAATGGTTTACACTTTTTTATATATTCAGAAGTATGATATATTATTTTACAGTAGAGAATAGTTTTCTGATATATTCTTTAATTCTATATCTATAGATTAATATATATTTGAACCAAATAGGGGTAACGGAGAGACACACACATATACCTTCCCTGAAAAGTGTAGTTTGTTACAATGTATTTTTAGAACGATAATGTACACTGTAGGGAGATAAGCCTGAATCATGCCGGCGGACCCTGCTTTACTGTTGTTACATTTTGAATGATGTATAATGCCGAGGATAAGAAACAGAACCGTTTTTAGAAGCCTATTTCGCCTACTGGGACGACATCGTGGTCGTGTGGTATTTAGACTGACATGTTATCGACAATGTACGAAGCCACTCCTCCGCATTTACCGTGTTGACTGTCCTTTTGAAAAGTGTATGACCATTAATCAATAAACGTCGGTCCGTGCTGATATCCATGTATAAGTAATGCAAGCTAGCTGTAAAGAACGTCAATTTAGGGTAATGGTGACCATCTAGCTAGCTTTTTGCTGACAAGCGAAGAAAACTTGGGCACGAGTAAGCTACATGTAGGAATATCCCTGGTATCCTGTTGTACTGTCTTAGCATGTCCGGCCTATAGTGACGTGACCTACCCTATTCCTAGTAATAGCGTTACCGGTTAGTAGTAAACACACCTGTATCTGCAACTACATGCTTCTGTTTTCTGACAAAACAAATCATACGGTTCTTAGTG